>NW_022280077.1:255431-280073 GCF_004355925.1 Anarrhichthys ocellatus | reverse complement strand
ACACACACACACACACACACACACACACACACACACACACACACACAACCTGCTGGTTGAGGCGCTAATGTTCTTTAAAAGGCTTAACGATGGGGATTAGTGTCCGCTCACGTTTGTGGCCGACGAGTCAAACATTAGTGGGTCACAGTCACACACCTGGACTGCCTGCTTCTACTGACACAGATTGAAGAGGACGAGAGCAGAGGCCTGAAACTCTCATTCATCAGGCCAGGAAGAGTGGAAACCTGAAATCATTCTGATAATATTCTTGTTCAGGACTAGGGAACAGAATGGACACCCACAAACAGAAAGAGGGGGGGGGGGGGGCAGCAAGTGGGAATTAGGGGTTTACAGTCATGGAGGGGGGAGTCACCAAAACAAAGCAAAGCACTAAATAGGGCTGAGCAGCGACGGAGGAGTCCATATAATATCAGGGGAGGACAATCTGAGGAAAAATTGGAAAACAGCAATCATCCTGTAGATTGAATGAAAAAATAAATGGTCAAAACACCTGAATCCCTCCAAAAGATATATCAAATCGCCCAAACACAGCTGATGTCTCTTCTGTACTGCCTCAGCTCATCAAAACTTGTTAAAGGACAAACATTTACCCATGGTTCTGTCTTAATATACTCTCTTGATCACTATCAAAATGATCTCTACCAGATCCTATATACCTACACACAACACTGAGTGTCCGTGATTTACAGTTTCTTCTTCTACATTTAATAGATTTTAAGGAGGGAAAAAACAGACATCAGATGAAACTGCACAGCCAAATGAACTCAAGATTTCACTTCCAACGAAGAAAGCAAATGCTGTGTATTCCAAACCTAACTCTACGTGGGAGCAAAGGTAGAGGACAGGCCAACTCAAACAGAAAAGGACAGGTAGAAGATGCTGTGTTGACATAACAGACCCAAATCGTGCTTAATATAATAAAAGGGATAATCTGCCCATAAAAACAAACATTGTATATACAGCATAGTGAAAGAAAGACTGTGACAAGGGAAGACTCATTTTGTGAACCAAAAAGGTGAGAAACGATAAAACATCTGATACCTACCACACAGCCAGTGGCAGCAGCGAGCAAATCGGTAGTATCTTTCCACCTCCTCCAGAGAGATCCGTACATGACCCCCACTCTCCTCTACTGGCCACAAACACACATCCAGTGACCCCTCCATCTCCTCCTCTTTGACCTCTTCACTTTGATCATCCATCTCAACTCCTCTCTCCGCTTCAGTCTCTCCATTCTCCATCGACCCTGAATCAGCCTCTGTCTCGCCTTCCCCTGAGGTTTCACTAGCTCCAACTCCTCCTGGACTTTCCTCTTTTTGCTCATTACTAGTAAACGGAGAATCAGCGTGTCCTGTACTCACAAACCAAACCAACTCCTCTCTATCTGGGTGTTCATCTGAGCCTTCAGCCACCTGTTCCCCTAAACTCAGCTCTAAGTCCACATCAATGCAAAACCCAGAGTCTAACTCCACCTCAACATCCTCCTCCATCAGGAAGCCTGAATCTGCCATCTCCTCTCCCCCCATCTTGCTACACCAGCCTACGTCTTGTTTACTCCTCTTCTGCAACACTTGTTCCATGCAGCTTTGCAAAAAAAAAAAAAAAGAAGAAGGTGGTATGACTGCAACAGTTTCCCTCTCATTCTGACTCCATCTTTCACCAGACTCCACATGCGGCCTCTCTCTCTCCGTCGGGCTGCAGGTGCTCTACAGCCTGCAGGGCGTCACTCAGTAACTGTGGGGACTTCCTATTGCAACCTCAGGTTACCTTCCCTGCAGACAAAAGCAACATTGTGGCACCCTAACCCCACCCTCCCTGCTACCATTTTCCCTCTCCTAAAGAAACACCATTACCTGACCCCTCCTGGTTGAACAGTAATGCCTCCAACCTGCTAATGAATGACTAAAACTGACCTCTAAAAAGGGATCAATTCTTGACTCTGTAAGACTAGAAACAGTTATGCATGCTAAGCTATGTCATGCTATGTTGTGTCACAGTGTTATAGGAACTGCAGCTCCCAGTCCTTTCGCCAGTGCTCATTTACCTAGTTCAACAAAGCTCTGGCTCCTCGTCTGCCTTATCTAGGGAGATGTGGACCAAAAGTACAAAGCCTCCATTCTGACCAGCCCATTCAAACACTGCCTGCATCCCCATTTAACCATTCGCAGACTGTATCCATTCAAAGCCCCTATTCTTGTTTATAAAAGACCCCATTCTTACACATTTGCTGAAAGACTTAGTTAGAGACGTCTCACAGAAAGACACTGTTTCTGAACAGAATGTGGCGATTTAGATTCCATTTCAACGAGTTGCATAAAAGATACATTTCACCTAAAAACAAGCTAATAGACACCATTCTCTGTCCCAATTCAACCGTTATCTACAAATACAAGCTCAGTGTGCTAAAAGGTTTGGGCAAGAGATGTTGATTGTGTTAAGTGATGTATGCATGCATGTGCGCGCATAAGTATGTGTATGTGTGTGTTATGTGTGTGGGGGTTGTGTTTAATGTATATGTTTGCTCTATGACCAAGGGCAAGCACGAGGTTATCAGTGTCATAAACCTTGAGATAAACACGAGAGCCATTAGGTTAAAGAACTGCACAACTCAACGTGAACAAGAGAGTCAAACAAAGAGACAGAACGCTCAACTCGCAGTCTCAGTCTAATTTAAAAGACACTGATTCATCGTGTTTTTGTCACATAAAGCCAATGAGCGAGTACCAAGAATGAGAGCAACTAGTGTATCAGATATTTTCCTCTAAATCAAGAAAGCTTCAGTAAACACAAAATGCAAGAATACGATGTTTAACATAATTGGGGAACTGATAAATTAACTCAAGTGATGTACCTCGAGTCAGCGTAGGTTGGAGCAGAAAACTAGAGCATTTAAAAATAATGAGAGTGAGGAGTTAGAAAGAAGAGAGTTGATGACCAGAGCTTTGTAAGCTGCCCCTCATCTCTACTTGAAGCTAGCAGCTCAAGGCGACGTTAGCCCCAAATAGAAGGGACGCACAGATACCACTTTTCTTCAGACCAAGAGCAAGTACTTACATTTGAAAACTTGCCGATGACTTTAAAAACATGTTTCATTTTCATCAGATTTCACTTTCTGACAGTAACAAATTAAATATACAACATGATGCTGTTGTTGACAACTTGTAAGGCTCAACTGACGAGAGGTTAACTTCACGTTGCCTAAGCGGTATCAGGTGCGGCTGTATCAGAGTAGTTTTATCGCTACGAGTACATGAGCACAATATCGGACCAGATACTGGTATCTGTACCGGTGCATCCCCACCTAATAGCATAATACACAGACTCTGTCGGCTGTCTAGTTGTATTGTGGGTAGGGCTGGGTATGTTTTAAGAAATTACGATGCCAGCATCAATATCAGTACCCTTAAAATTATATAATTGCTATCATTCGGTTAAAACGCTAACGTCGCCACTCGACCCAAAGTGGTCGAGTGGCAGCGTTGTAGTGGAAGAGTTACGCCCACCCTCCGGTTACCCCCGGGTTAAAACGGTTTGCTCTGTCAGTACTGTTGCCGTCGTTAGCACTGTAGGCACTGTTAGTATCGTGAGCTGCAAGCCGCAGGCTCAGATATGTCCGGGTTCAAAGCTGGCTGTATGGGTTGTAGCTGTTGCAGTAGTGGGCCAATCACATGTCTCATTAAATTTAAGAATGCTTGCTGTGATTGGCTGCCAGGAAAACCACATAAATATGAACCTTAAAAAGGTATCTAGTACCGATACCCAGCTGTAATTGTGGGTAATGTAGGCGCCAGGTTTTTTTCACAAGGAAGAAAAATGTGTGTACTAAAAAAGGTGACATCTCTGATTGTGCTGCATTGATTTAGATCCTTTTTTCAAAAAACTCTCCATTGCGAAAAAGAGTACTCCGTTGTTTTAGCATTGTCCTATTATAACATGTCGGACAACACCAACAGAGATAGGACATGATCCCACACTGGATTCCCACCTAGAAAGACGGATTTGGTTTAATCGCTCATTACAAGTCAAGTCTTTTTTGTTTATACAGCCCCAAATTACAAGCTCATCACTTTGCAGTCTGTAGAACTTACAATACCCTCTACAGTGTCAATTCCAGAATGCACTTGATTAAAAATGTTTTTGAGTATAAGTAAGGTTGCTTTGGAGTTTCATTTGGGCTTCTTCTGAGATCATCTTAAGAATCAGTCATAGGAGGAACAACTTGCAGATCAATGTTTTTATGTATGCAATCAAGCACACACAAATAGTCTTTCCCAGTATTTCTGACAGTATCATTGCTAAGTGGCCTCAGCCAGTAGAACCAAACAACTGCTAGATCAACAACATAGTTCCTCTCTTGTACGAATTCACCTCATGGCTAATGATTTTAACAGAGCTGGAAACCTTCCCTGAAACTACACAGCTTGAGGTAAAGACAGACAAAGCAGACAAGAAAAACATGCACATACTGTTTACTGGAGTCCATACGTGCCAACACATATGCACATACTGTACTGTAGCTGCAGATACACATGCAATCCACAAGTGCCAGGCACAGCAATATCTTTAAACAAGAAGCAACCTTCAACCAGGGACAGAACAAACATAAATATCTGAGGACAAAGATATGTACGTTTAAGGAAACGACAACGTTTTCACATACATCGTGTCAGCAAGCTATAGGAAAATAGCTGACATATACAGACACAGGGTCGGATTTTTGGTCAGAGTTTTCCCCAGACATAGCAAAATACACAAGCATCCTAACCACACAGACAGAAGTAATTCCATGCACATGTCTCCTGACTCACTTGGCTTAAGCGGGACCATCGGCATCCCACTATCCCATTGAGAAGCACTCCTCCTGGCTTTGCTCACCATGCTTTTCTCCCTGCGTGCTAGTGAGACCAGCAAAAGTCCCTTTCTATGCAGTGGAAAAAGTGGCAACAATCTGGCTGACAGACAGGCAGGACACCAACTTGAAAAGTCAGCAGCTTTAATCAGCAGTTCCCACTCCTTTGCACCAGCTCGTCTGCTGGGAAGGTGCTGTGTGTTGCAATTTCTGCATATGTTGAAGAATCTGTTACCACTACAGAGGGAGAGAAAAAAGAAAAAGAAAGAAAAAAAAAAAAAAAAAAAGAAAAAATCAGTGCAGCTGCGAAGATCTGCAAGCTGGAAACTGAAGCAACTGTTTGAACTGCGCAGTCACGCACTCTCGTGGAGACAAACAGTTGTACACACAAAGACACACAAACAGCCCAGTGGGGAGCAAAGGGAAGCCCACAGGAAACACTGTGTGTGGGGCTCTGGGCGTGATGCCCTGCAGAACTCTGGCCAGAGCTCCAGTCGGGAATATTGCATACAAATACACACGCATGCATACATACATGAACACTGGAAAATTGCACACACACCCGTCTCCTTTCCTCTTTTGGGCTTACCATCCAAGTCTCTCCAGGAGTTCCTGCGGCTGGCAGGGTTGAAAGGGAAAGGAGAGCCCAGTCCAGAGACGTCCAGGTTCTGGATCAGATGACTGAGCCGGTTCACTATCCGGTACGACGCCTCGCCACCCTCCCGCAGAAACTCGTGCAGAGACATGAGAGCAGTCTGCTGGTCTCACACACTGCAACAAACTCTGTCATCCAGAGAGAGCCCTCGCTGCACCTGCAAAGCTCCGCTGCACACTCTGATAGACTCCGAATCGCAAGCCCCCAAATGCCGGCATGGGAAGGACCTTTGTTGTAATGTGCCGGTTCACTCGGAATCAAGCCGAGATGATCTCACATGCATCCTCTGAGGAGATGTCTGCATTGGCTACATACAAGACAAGCCTGGTGTCCTCTGCAGTGCCACATTGGGGACTCAGGAAACAGCAGTGCAGAACCCCAAAAAAGCTAAGTCACTGTCTGCACAACCTCTGAAACAAAGTGTTCACACTAGAGGTGAGTATGGGCCCAGCTCACTCTGAATGCGCATGCATACCTCGTCGCAAGTGCGTCGCAAGTGCTACTATTGACGGATCAGAGTAGCATAGGTTTCCAAGGAAGGACGGGAGGGGAGGAGGCTGGAGGTGAGCTGGAGCAGAGGGCAGCCGGTGGAGCACAAATCCCCTTCTGCTGCTCAGGCTAATTATATTCCTCCACTCCCTAACTAATCTTTCCCTCTTTCTATCTCCCCAGATTCTTTCAGGCATTCATTCCTGGTGAACCGGGAGAGCATGGAAATGTAAAACCTTCCAACACTAAAACTTTGCAGTGGACAAAGACAGCTCAGAGTGTGCTGGTTACTGAGGTGGAGGAGCAAAGAGGGTCCTCTTTGATGGGAGAGTGGAGGAGGTTGCTGGCAGGCCTTTAAGTATGTGTGTTTGGCGAGCAAAAGGCAGCTTGCAGTTTATAGGCTTAGAATAGCAATGAGAGAGGCACTGCACTCTCACACTTGATGCGGCGACTGCAGGAGGAGACACACATCATCAGCCATCTACCCATAACCCTCCATCTCTGTCTCTGTCTCCCCACCCTCTCTTCTCCTTATTTTTCATTACGCCATCACCCACCTCTTGTGTGTTACTTCATCTGTAGCCCTTCCGTACTGTTTGCTCTCACACTTCCATATACCTGCCTGTGTGGACACGGACATATACACAAGCACACAAAGCTCATACGTCAGCCTGTCCCAACGTAATAACCAAAGCTGCTGAAATCAGCAAAGACCACCACCAATCAGAAAACAACAAGACTAAGAGTCTACAGCTATGCTAGTGACGCTGTACTTTGCCACAGCAATGTTTTGAGCTAAATGCTAACTTCAGCATAACATCCCAACAATGACATAAGCAAAAGTACTGGACAAATCAAATTTTTGATCTGATGATGGCGCTACATGAAAAGTCAGTGGATCACCAGAGTTACTACTAAATCTTGATGGGGGCATGACTGTCCAAATTTCATTGAAATCTGTCTATAATGTCAACATCATGGTGGCGCTATAGAAGAAAACCAAAAGATCACGGTCACTAAAGTCGATAAGATTCATCCTCTGGGCACCATGAACATCAGTACTTAATTTCAGCCAGTAGTTGTTTAGATACTT
Organism: Anarrhichthys ocellatus; assembly: GCF_004355925.1. NCBI lineage: Eukaryota > Metazoa > Chordata > Actinopteri > Perciformes > Anarhichadidae > Anarrhichthys > Anarrhichthys ocellatus. The sequence goes on along the minus strand of NW_022280077.1, from coordinate 272,966 downwards.
CAGTCTGGACCAAAGTGGTGGCCGCCCAGAGCCTCCCCATTAGACAGTATTAATTAATTAGTATGGCCACTACATAAACACATTGTTTCTGTCATTTCTATCTCGACATGATTAAAGCCGATATACACATACAGCAGATAACGATCTGAAGCAGGACATTAGCATTTAAAATAAGGCAGACAGTTTAAATTATATTTCGTTTGATGGGAAAAATACATTGCAACTATCCTCGATAAAATGCAATGACATAAACTGAGAATGCTTTATTATTGCAGCCCCCTCCCTAGCTTGGGCGTCTTTTTGACCACTGCTGATTAGCTGGAGACGGATCCATCTGGCTATACACCTGCTATGCCTTTAGGGATAAACAGCACAGCTCACCTTGAAAGGTTGAACCCCTGACCTCGAGCTAATCAGTAACCCGACACGAACATTATTTGTGACAATAAAGTCTTACGAATATATCTGATTTATAGGCAAGCTTCCTTCCTTCCTCCCTTTCAATCCAAAACAGCGCCTCAAGGGAGCATTTGATCAATAACAAATGACTGAGTAGCAACCATGAAGTCATGAGGCAGCTGGGCTGCCTGGAGCTCAGACACTTTCATAAACCTCAGCTCCTGCCTGGCTCAGCAGCAAACACACACTAGACAGTCTCTCACATATAAGCAGAGAGGTGTGAATACATACTAGCCATGCTCTGCAACACCACATATAATACTTCACTATTACTGCGCAATAAATAAAACAGCTCCCCAAGCATTACTGGCAGCAGATGCACAAGCTGAGACCTGTGATTCACTGAACTGGATGTGTCCCTTTAAATCAACTGGAAGTAGGTCAAATGCCCAGTCAGAGTCCAGGAGAAGACATTTTTCATTAGGGCTGCAAGTAAGAATTATTTTCATTTCACTGATTAACGATATGCTAAACTTAAAATCTGTTTTTTCATGTTTTTTTAAGCCATGCTAAGACCGTGGCTTTTTGTTTGCAATGTTTTGGTTGGTTGGTCCACCAGTTCGATCCAGACTGAAATATCTCAGCAACGATTGGATCAATTGCCATCAAGGTTTTGTACAGATATTGATGGTTCCCGGAGAAGGAAGCATACCGACATTGGTGGTCCTCTGCCTTTTCCTGTAGCGCCACAAGCAGGTCGAAGCCTTCACTTATCCAGGTAAATATTTCAACATCTACTGGATGTATTGGCACATCATTTTGTCCATACATTCATGGATCCCAGACTATGCATTCTAATGACTTCGGTGATCATCCGACTCTTCCTGTTGACCAAGTGATTTATAGTGAAATATCTCAACAACTTTGGCCATGGAATTTTGTACACACATTCATAATCTGCTAAAGATAAATTATAATAATTTTGGTGACCCCTTGACTTTTTATCTAGCACATCAGGTCAAATCTTTTCTCTTTTTTTTCTTTTTTTTTTAATACTTCCGGTTATGACAAAATACCTGCAAAATCTACATTCCCATCAGCCAAAGCTATACTCCATGTTTAATGCTAATTATCATATGTTGCCAACACACTAAACTAAGACGGCGAAAATGGTAAGATTTACACTCGCTGTTCTGTCTGACCAGCTGTCCAAAACCAAAGTTATTTATGTATATTGAATGATGAAGAAATGCACATTTCTCCATTCCATGTATTATTTTTGTATCAACCGAGCACAGATACGATGTGCTAAACAGCTCGGCCCACCTACTGCTGACTGACTGACCACACTGATAGATGGATGGATTGGATCGCTGCCACTGATTAGAAAAAGAAAATATAGGCAGCCACGGTGTGGGATGCAAACAGATTTTCCTGAATTGATATCAGTTTGAGAATATTGCACGTTTAGGCATGTCAGTCAGAAACCATGATCCAATTCAGAGACAAGATCTGTTTGCAACTTGTTCTCTGGGGACGAGAGGAGTAATTTACAACATGACACCTCCTTTTCAGCCATGTAGAAGCCATCAGTTCGTCAGATTAGACAATGACAAATCGTTTTCATCCTCAGTTAACTTTGTTTCCCCAGAGTTTCTCTGAATCTCTCTTTTCCTCACTCTCACTGCTCCCTTCCTTCTCTGCTGTCTTCTGTGATCAGTGTTAGTCTCTCTGAGCCGATTACTGCTCTCATCTTCCTGCCACAGCAAATTCCTGTCACATTTCCTTTTAAACAAAGTGCTACCAATGATTGCAATGTCTGCAAATGTTTACTATAATGTCACACACGTAATGCAGAAGAAGGAATACGAAAATGTTTCATAATTTTCATGTAATTCTGCTTTTATCATGTCTGGAGTCACGCAGCTCATATTTCTGTCAGAGCTGCAGTATGTTTCAGTTTTATTCCTCTAGCGTCGGCATTGCAATGCCCCCTCCTCGCACAAGTCCACCCACCCACTCACTGCCGCCATACTTTCACCATCTCTGGTGCTAAGGAGGAGGTGCAACTCGAGCCCACTGTGCTGTATTCATGATGATTGTAGCAAGAGCCTCATTGTTATTGTAGATTTAAAATAAAAAATCATCAGCATATAATACATTATTATTCCGCTTCCCTCTGCATTCATACGGTAGCTGCACGTACAAATACAGCTAAAAACAATCATGATCTGAAAACTACAATGCTACTCAATGAGCAGCTGTGGCCTCTGTGTGCGGGCGGTGAGTGGATTAAAGGAAATCTCTATAAAAGGATCAAAAAAGAAACGAGAAGCTGAAATATCATTCATCTTAGGAGCACTTGTTAGATTAAGGAGAGAAATCTGTCCTTCAGTCAGTGGTGATAAATCATGAGGCCGCAAGAGCAAAGTCAGGATATCACATCTGCAGTCCGGGAAAAGGGTTCTCGTGTTAACTCAGAAAGGCTCCGAAATAGCTTTGTTTTCCATGACTGCATAATGATAGACATAAAATGTTTCCCTGCAGCCGCTTTGACTCCTCAGGGAAAATATGAAAGGCCATGACTAAACACACAGTGTTGCACAAAACACAATAGCAGATGTAGCAGAGCCCTGACAGCAAAATCTAAGAGGTGACTACATGAAGTGAGTAATCTGTCCAGGGTTACAGTGGGGATAGGACTATATAGAGAAATAGATAGACAAAACTGTAACTCAATAGGGTGGAGTACTGAGAAACAGCATCACACATATCAGCCTGGCTTTTGCAGTAGATATCATCATCCATTTCAATGGGCAACCGTAGATATTTTTGCAGACATCAGTGTATAGATTACAAATGAGATTGAATGCAATTAAACATGATAGATATACAATTATAACAAAGGACGTTTTGCCTTTTTATAACTAAACTATCTGTATGCAATACAAAATATTTCAATCCATGTCACAACACCATGCACTACTTTTTTCTCGTTCTAGATGAAAGAAAATGAGTCAATATCACATTTTCCACGGCAAGATTAAACAGTAAAAGCAAGTCTTGTGACAAAAGAACAGCGTAACGGCCAAAACCGTTAAACGGTAAACCTGGTGTGGTTTCCTGCAGAAACAAAGATTTGTAGCTCATTGACATGATGATCCTGCATTTTCCTTTATAAACCCTTGATTCAAATTAGATTTGGTCTACATTTAACCAAACAAGAGATATAATATTGTCACTTATTGTGGCTGAATACAGATTAGTATTTCACCTATAATCATGCATAATCCTCTGCAATGACCAGGGATTACAGTTGTTGTGATGCGTGTTGTTGTCACCCACCTATGCTCTGACTGACTGTCCTCAGTCTCTCCAGCAGCTCCCCCAGGACCATCTCCTCTGTCTTCATCCACAGGATCATCCTCCAAAGGGACAGTGGAAGACCAGCTGCCCAGCCAACAGACACTTCTGCAAGAAAAAGAGACAGCTTGCCTGCTTTTTCCTGCCCGGTGCTACGGAGAGTGGATGATGGCGACGAGGATGAGAGATGGGGGACTGTTGTGGTGGCGAGCCCAGCCGAGCAGAAGGGAAGAGGGGTAAACTAGCCCAGGTTGGGACCGCCTGGCTGCTGGCTTGTACGACACACGGCTGCTGGAGGAAAGAGATCTGAGAGAGAGGGGGTGTGTGTAGCTCGGAGGTGCTGGGATGCTTGTGAGAAATGGATGCTTTCGAGGATGCTGCAGAGGCGGACGAGCGGGAGATGCTGAAGCTGCTACGGCTGTCACAGCCCCAGCTGCAGTGACGAGTCCTCCGCGGAGGGATGCAGAACACAGGACACCGGCGATGTAGACGGGGAGGAGGTGGAGCAGGAGGCAGCCTCATCCGCACATGCATGCTTCAGCCTCAGCACACATGATGGTGCAAACCTGTGAAGACCTGGAAGACATAGAGGGGGAGGGGATTTGAAGGTCAGCAGTACGGTTTCCCACAAACAGCTGATCCAACAGCGACATCCAGTGTAGAGGCAAGGCACAACAGCTGTGTCATGACACATTGTCATCCACAGAAACAGCACAGTACTGCCGATCATGCATCATTGATTATGCTGCATTGCCACCATGTGACGGAACTTGGCTATTACAAACAATGGTAAGGGTTACTTTACAAAAGAGCGAATTCCATTTGTATTTTTTCCACTCGACTGCAATACTTTGGTCTTCCAATGAAGGTTTATGCTTCTTTGTTTACGTACAAAGGTTCATTTGTTGTTTTCTGACACAACTCTACACAGATCAATTAATTCTGGCAAGTAATACAGACAGGAGGAGAAGATATTGCACTGTTGTGAACCTAAAAAACCTGGTCATTTCATGCATTAAGTGTCTGTGAGAGGGGGTTTGAGGAATGTGCTGGAGTGGAGGTTGTGTGAAAATGGCTAGGAGAGGTGTTAACATCAAGACAATGGGGCATAGGCCCAGGTGGGGCTTGTTGGACTTCAGCCAATCAATGAGCTGATCAATAAGCTGAGGAATCTTTGGGGTGACAAAGGGTTTGAAGCTCTGGGGGATTTCAGATCTTCTGCTGGCCACCGAGGAGGCATACCAGCCTCCTGGGTGGCTCGGATTGGATCTCACTTTCATTTTATATACAAGTTTGTTTTGTTATTAATAGTGTGATTCGGTTTGTAACTGTTTGTATCTGTTTTTATGCTTCTTGGATAATAAATCTATTTGATTTTTACTTCAACCTGCTGTTGTGTTTTGGAGGCGATTGAGAGCACATGGCTGCAAGGGGGGGCGATTTCTCCCTGTGTCCAGAAGTTATGGCCATAACACTTGACCAACCAAATAACAGAATTATGAAACATGTTATGGATTCTATTATTTATCCAAAACAACTTTATTCTAAATACATTTATTTTTCTGTCCAGGTTTTGTAGGTTTGTAGGTTAGTTATCAATAGATGAATGGTACTCTATTACAATTATTCAACGTCTCTTTTCAGAATTAGTGGCCAATACAGTGAAGCTGAAAACATAATCCAAAGAATTAACAGTCTACAATTCTCAAGGAAATCACTTCGAAAGAAGAAACGGACCGTGAGGTACTAGGAGAACTCTTAGCTCTTGTGACAGGTAATGGGGCTACTAAACTTTAGCCTGTTTGAAAGAACATGCATAAAGCCTTTCGTGGCTCCTGCAAGGGGGGGGGGGTTGAGTTGTGAAGACGTTATCTTACCACACCTCTGCAGCAGGCTCCCCAGCTCTGCTCGAGACTAGCAGCTCGAGGTTACATTAGCTGCTACTAGCACAAACACCTGCATCTCCAATTGAACTGTCGGGGGTCGAGTTGCATTGTTGGTAATGTAGGCGCCAAGTTTTGACAACGTAGACGAATGTGTGGAATAAAAAAAAAAAGAGCGGTTCTGCTGCATCGAGTTTGATACTTTTAACTGTTCACCGTGAGTATGACAACGTTATAGGAGCTACACTGATATTAGACAACCTCGCATAAGGTTAACGTCTGTGGGCTGGTACCGAGTGGCTGATTAGCGTGAATGAGGCGCAGGTGTGCTGGCGCGTGACGATCATGTGACCGGGGAATGGTGGAAATTGACGGTTGAGGTCTGAAATGACAAGAGAGAGAGCCTAGTAGTCATTCAGGGACAATAGCAGAAAAACGTGCATCAATTATATGAAATGAACAGAGGTGACAAATGCTTTCACTCGCTCTTTATTACAAGCAGAATGACAATACAGTGCTCTGCCCCCATTTGCTACAGACAGGCTGGCAAAAAGTCAACAACTGAACTTTTAAAGTCTTTATCCAAAACAAACAGTAAATTCTCAAAACCTGTTTAGTAATACAAACAGTGCTGTACTGAAAGGTATGATATGAGAGGCGTGCTGCTCAGAGCACAGAAGTCGACACTTCAGACATTGGCCAAGCTCAGGAGTGACAGGATAAGCACCTGCTGTTCTGCTGATGGACTTAGAAAAAGCAGTTTGACATTCTGATCAGCAGAAGGCTGGTGCGATAAACCCATTTGTTCCTAGTCAAGTTATTTGGTCACTTTTTTTTTTTTCTCACCCACTACATTCTTAGAAAAATAACTTGTGAGGAAGAGTGAACACTTATAAGCCCCTAGTCGACGGACATTAGACCTTGTTTTAGGGGGAAAACTGATCCGTTGTAGAACAAAGTGCAGTGTGTAGACCTATTTGTAAATCTCTAATGAATCATATAATGTGTATGTTGCTCTAATTTTGGTTACAAACTTGAACACACATTCTAACACAGTTAAAATATAGTCTTCTCTCTGGGATACAAAAGTAGCAAAAGAAATATTCAATGTGGACAACACAAACATAACTGTGGAGGTCTCGAATAACAAACTGTGTTTGAAGAATGACTCCAAAGAATTCCCCATTACATTATTAAAGTAAAATAGACCTTATAGCATTGTTATGGTAGGATTTGTATGTGACATGTAGAATATGTCTGGATACAGTATGGCAACAGCACAGTGAGGTGGGACACTGCATAACAAGCACCAAGGCCCTTCTATTAATCTACTGAGGTCAGGACGTTGAGCCCCCAAGTTCAAACACTTGTGGAGGCTTTGAGTGAAAACTGAAAGAGACAAATCCAGACCTCCAACCAAACTGAAAAATCATCTGTGCCCCAGTAAAAAAATACCGAACACCTGTTATTAAATCTATACATGTTGGCAGATGGTGATGTGTATGAAAATAAACTGTATAAACATACAAAAATGCTTCGGAATCTGACATTCAAGACTTCCAGAGTCAGTCACTTGCTGTGCAACAGGACAGATATGCTTTGGACAAAGAGGACTTCGGATGTTAGAAATGCAGAAAAGTGGTTCATCCATGATGAGCTACAATCGTCAGCTGGAGGACATGATGGACAAATCAGTTCAACATTCTATCGATTTGATTGTGACATCGCCGCTTCAAGTCTCCCTCCTACTCACAACAGACTAAAGAATATCTCTTCTCACTACAATATATATCAAAAGTTGTTTTTTTTAAGTTACATCCATACATCAACAGTGACCGCCATCAATAATTTTTAGAACAATACAGAATAACTCAGATAAATGCAACACAGAGAAAAAAAAAACCTTATAATGTGACAACATGACATCAGCATTCTTACGTTAACTTTTGCATAACACAGAGCATGGCAGCAAACACACAAGCACAATGCAACAGTCATTTAGGACATCCATAAATAAAGAGTCTGGGGCTGCTGCTGCTGTTACCCCACAGGACCACACTGGGGCAGGAGTGGGTACAGTGTGCTCATTGTTGGGAGAAAGACAAAGGTGTCGGGATATGGTTCACGATGAATGATGCCCGGGACGAGGGAGGATATGGAAGAACCGAGAGAGGAGCGGATCAGCATGCTGCAGGGAGATCCGACATGCTACACTGGCAGATAAGAAGAAAACAAATGTGAGGGTAAAAGAAGAGGAACAATTGACAAACTGTACCGGACACGTATGCCCTCTGAACCGGTCTACTCACAAGCATGTTTAAACTGACTTAGAAATATAATCCACTAAAAATCAGTATCTATGAATTAAGGCAGGGTGGCTAGTATACTGCACATCCCTCTTCAGATTCCCCACATTCCCTCCTGCAGCTGTGTGTGTGTGTAAGGCTTTGTATTACACCTCTTCTACTTTTTTTATTATTATTGTTGTTTTTTTACACCTTTCTCTTTTGGCTACTAGCCTGCTGCTGTGTGGCTACCTGTAAGGCAAAGGTGTGTCACGTACAAACATACAGTAACAGGCAAATTCATGCATACACTCGCGCACATGCACACGCACGCACGCACACCTAAAGGGTTGAGCTTGACCGGCCGCAACCTTACTTGGCCAGACCACAAACTGTACATAAATGTTTTCAACAAACATTAACAAAGAAGCAAACGGGACACGGAAAGTGGCGGAACAGGCAAGAACGGGAGACTGAAAATGAGGACAAGGAATACAAAAAGGCCTGACTGTTGACATGTTGAAACAGGACAGTTCAATAGTGCGTGAAACAACGCACCTTTGCCCCTTTTTGTTCTTAGACTTGTTCAAGTAAGAGTTTGGGTTAGGAACTTGGTTGAGACTAAGACAGGGGACGACACTGAATCGAAAAGGTGTTACCAAAGTATGAAGATGAGGCGTCAGGGCTGAAATATCTAAAGGGTTGTTCACTCAGGTGTAGCCCAGGAAATGCACATAGTGAGCTCAGCATGGAGGTGGATGCGTGTGAACATGTTTGTTTGTATTTTGCTCTAGAAATCCTTGATCCTTGAGTTGCCGTCTCTCGGTCGCACATCCAGGCGCCGATGGACTTTTATGTTTTCGGCCTGCGAGATCCACTTGCACATAGTTTCGGAGCCCGCTTTGTTTTGTGTTCACACGGAGGTCTCAGGCCCCGGAGCGTAGTAGGCAAACCCTTCTCCCGAGAGACGGAGCATGTAGGGGCTGAGAGAGCGCACGTCTGCCCCTCCACCTTCCGCCAAGTGGACCAGTCGTTTCTGAGGAAGGGGATCAGACCTGCGGAGCGACAGTGTCTCCGCAGCGCCGAGGTGGAGGTGAGAGGAGTCTGTGCTCGTGCCTTTGTAGGATCGACGAGGGGACAGCGGAGTCAACTCGGCCACGCAAGCCCGCGACAGCTTCTCATCATCCTGCGGAGAGAATGAAGGATGCATCGTCACGAGGGAGATCCGAACCACAGACGCGGGAAATGAGGTGAATTGCACCACGCGGATCAAATCACTTGTGAATGAGAAGAGAATGTGAGATGGCTTGATGCATAAGATCGGACAGCAGGGATTCATTCAGAAGGTTTAATAGATTTGTTTTATATATCCAGATGTTTTGTTTTAATGGTTGGTAATGCTATAGACGCTTGGATCAAATTTACTTAACAAACAGTGTGGATTCTGGACATGATTTACTGATCAATGATGAGAAACCCTCTGAACATTCCCAATGTGATTAATAGTGGTGACAGATTATAAAATGAAGACATAAATTACACTCGCTATTCCATCTTCTAACACCAGATGTCATCAGTATTCCTGATACAAGATGATACTTTTCAGATACAAGCTGCCTGAGCAACTTGCACTTTTCAGTTTCATCTGTGACATCAAGTTGGATTGGGTAGCCTACTGATGACCCTGCCTAATAAAATTACCTAAGTTACCAACTAAACGTTATTCAAAATCTGTATGAACGTATAAAACCAGCTCAGTCATCTCAAATTTCACAACTAAACCTCCTTTGACCCAGGACCTTCAGTGTGAGCTCCTCTAGCTTACTTTCACATCTGTCTTAAGCTGCAAAAGAGGAGTCACGACAAGCCTACTACTTGTTGCCCACATGACAAGTGGCAATGGATGAAATGAAGTAGCCTGGGTCTAATAAAGAGAGGACACAATTCCTAAATTGGCTGCTACCCTGATCAAGTCAATTCCCATCCCACATGCAGCAAGAAGCACAGCATGCTTTGAAACCAGCACTGCAGAGTTAATTGGAGGTTGCGATTCCTGAAAGTAGGTTTGACGAAAGGAAACGTTTTGTGTAGATGCAGTTATCTAGGCCCAACCCCCCCCCCCCCCCCCCAGCCTGAGCCATAGCACAACAACATGCCCCATGCAGTGCAGTGCAGAGCAGCAGGAAGCATCCCGGCAGCAGCTTCAGGAACCCGACTCCCCACGGTAAACGCCCTCTGTGTGCCGTTACCATGGTGACCCTAGCCCACCTAGGGGGGTGTACTCTTGGGTGTGCTGGGAGGGGTGCTGTGGCTGTGTGACATCATGGAGTCATAGATCCTAGCAGCTTTCTCTCCACTGTTTCCCTCACAGGTCCTATCAGGGTGGAGCGGGTTCCTCTCATTGCTTCCCCCTCCACCATCTGCAGTGCCAGGAGCCACACAGCCCTCCAGGGGCCCCGCTGTCCTTACCTTCTGTGGATGACGTTAAAGGAAAGTGAGGTGATGAATGAACCTGTTCAGACCGTGCATCTTCTATCCAGATATACTCACTGGCCTTGGCTAGCTAGATATTGTTTGTGGTAACTGTGACCACTGCAACTAAACTGAAAAAGGACTCTAACTTTTAGTGCAGTGATTACACTTTCATGTTCAGGTTCCCCGACAAACTCTGAATGGGACTTCAGATAAGGCCCCAGTGCACCCTGGGTTAGTCACAGCTGTAAATACTACTGTCCAATCCTGATTTGATCTCCAAGGACACATTTTAGAGGGAAGCTTAAACGGTGTCGTGGATCTTTGGCAATAAGAGGTTGCTAACCGTCTTTCAGGATTGCACACCATTTCTGTAAATCAACGTCAGGCTATCCGATAGCTAACACGTGATCTGGAATGGTTGAGTGATGACAAATAATCGGGACAGCAAGTAAAGCTTATTTTGTCGATAAATCATATGTTATTTAATATAACAGAAAAAAAACTGCATATCTTTAGATTAGAGAAGCTGGAGCTTTAAGATTTTGGCTTTGAAAATGACTTGAAATAAAAAATGTATCAAAACAATTGATGATGATTTTTGAATAACCAGAATAGCAAATACGAAATATCAAACTGGTGTTTTGCATGGAAGACATTCTGCAAATCCAACTGATTTGTTTCTGACCAACAATTTTAGAAAAACTGTGGTCCCACACATGCCTAAATCATTTCAAAAACAAGGTGACAAAATAAAAGACACTATAAATCATGGCATGCAATTTAAATATCTTAAACAGTACATCTAAAACAAAACACAAAAGACACACAATATATATAATGGGAAGGGTGACAGGAAAGTATAATCTTCTAACCAAACACAGTTTCACTATTGTCATCAATAGCGACCTAGTAGTTAGTTTCACATGACGCGAGGCAGTAAGTGAGACAGTAATAGGTGGTTTACACTGAGACATACCACCATGCATACAGAGACGAGGGCTTAAAAGAGAGAGAGTCACCTCCTCTTCCTGCTCCTCTCTCGTCTCTCTGGGCCAATCAGAAACTCATTCTGCTGGAGGACTGAGAAAGCATGAAGATGGTGGACGGCTCCACAGTAAGGCACGGGCGAGAGGACTGCAGTTACCCCCCGAAAGAGCGAGTGAGTGCAGAGTCACAGGAGCAGTGTGTGTGTGTGTGTGTGGGGGGGGGGACAAGAGAGGAGAGGGTAATGAAGGGGGAGAAAAAAGAAAGGAAGAAAAGAGGATATGGTGAATGAAAGGAAAAGGGAGGATGGTGCGGGTGATGGTGGTCCATCAGATTGCAGTGAGAAGGGAGAAAAGAGAAGAAAGAGCACAGCAGGGAGAAATCTGTCAGACCTTTCATTCATTTTGCCATTCATGGTGAAGCCTGTTTCACAGGAAGGTGAGGCTAAGCCACAGGGAACAAAAAGTCATTCTAAATCACACTGTTGCTCAAAGCTATTAGGGATTCTAATGGCGTTCCTGGAGGATTAATTGAGTGGAATAGATTTGCAGCTTACTCATGTGGTTTCTTACAGTCAAAACATTAAGTATCAGCTAGCATAGGAGTGGATTCTACTTACTATATCAGACCATTTCAGTTCATGAACTGAAATTATCTGATAAAAAGGCAGAATTAAAAAAAATGGGAAAGCATTAATTGGTTAATGATTTTAGCAAAGCAGAAGTCTTTACAGGAAAACACACCTAACCTGGGGACAAGAGAATTTAAAGCTTGGTGCCGAGATCGTACCTGTGCACGTTCGGTGGCTGTGGGACACATGGCCCTGCAGAGGACCTTCTTGATGACATCTGGCAGCAAGCTGACCGTTACCAGCAGGATGATGCTGAGCCAGGCCGGACCGCTGGACAACATCTGCATGAACACGTAGTACATCCTCTGGTAGTTCAGGAAGGGCCTACGCAGCAACGGGAAAGACAGAAAAGGGTTTCACAAATCTCCGAAGCTACATAAAAAGTTGCACTTGCTAGAAAAAAAAACACATTTTACCAAATGATGCCTCCCCAGAGAAGAGAGAAAATAACGTAGAAAAGTAGTGACCCCCAGATGACAAAGTGATTGATCCAGGTCCAGTGGTGTGTGTCCAAGGCAAGCTGAAACAAGCAGAATGCACACGTAAAAACACAGCCTGTCAATGAAGTCAATGACTTTGCCTTTAGGATTTACTGCTGTGCAAACTGAGCGGCCAATGTGTAGTTGATCATTTGCGTAACATGCTAGTTAACGTGTGCGCCGCGAGCTTGTCCACGCATACGATGGGGCACACATGCAACGGTAATGAACTCATTTAAACGGAGGGATTATGCGATGCAATAACATTGGGGTGTCTCTTTTCTTCCTCGCTTCACTTCTGAAGACATGTGCTCACGCACCTTGAGTGTAACGGTGAAGACCAGCACAGTAAAAACGAGAGTCCCGAAGGTCCAGTTCCCAAACATCTGCGAGGGAAGGAGGGGAAGAAGAGGGTTAGCGGCCACATCAATCACACAACCCTATCGCCCAGCATCCATGGATTGGAGGACATCCTGTGGTTTCAGGTGATCCGTTTAAATAGGTACTTAGCTTTGGAGCCAATAAACTGAGAATATTTTCCTTTCCCTTCCCTCTTTGCACCCAAATCTTTCTACCTGCTGACATCATAGAAACGGTTTAAGCAGACATCAGGAGTGACAGATGGAATGAGTGTTGAGAAGGAGGTAATGAAAGAGGGAGGGGGGGTGGAGGGAAATCAAGACGAAGAAAGCCGGGAATTTACAGTATGTAATAACCACAGCTGGTTGTTGGTACCAGGGCACCTTCCTTGCAAGAGTGCCTCCTTCCATTAATTATTTTCTTTAAGGATGCAATAAACAGCAGGAATTTGTCACCCGTACACAAAGGGTACAGGATGAAAGCAGACCAGCCAACCACTGGATGCTGGAGCAGTGACATTAAAAACTACCCAACCCCAAGAACTGCTACCACAAATACATTGGACGTACGAATACACACAGATGCACAAACACGTTAAACAGAACAACAAACAGATGTTAGATCTTAATCTATAGTGCATACTAGCATTACTTTATTTACCAGCACAACGAAACACAAGGATAATGTGGGGGAGCATCTAAGGTTTCTACTATGTCAGTGGAGTTATTAAGATCAGGTACTGTGTAGGATTCAGGGCTTTACAGAGATTAGAGGAATAATGGAGCACTAGAAATCTACACATTCAAATGAAAGGGCATGGAGGATGAAGTGAGGAGGGATGAAACTGGATGAAACGGTGAAACTGAAAGCTTAAACGGTACGACAGGAACTAAAAAAAGCGTAAAAGACAGAGAGAGCTGACAGGGAGGGAGATAGGCTTACCATCTGTGTGTTGGTGGTCATAAGCTGAGGAAGAAGAAGAAGAATAAGAAGAAGAAGAAGAAGAAGAAGAAGAAGAAGAAACAGAAGAGGAAGTGGAAGAGGAGCAAAATAAAGAGAAAGGAAGCAGAGAGAAGGAGGGGGGAGAAAAGAGAAAGGAATCAGGACAAAGGGAAAAATGAATTTCAGGATGTTTCAACTTAAAAAACAGGACCAAAGGCAATTGAAAACAGTTGACATGATACAAATTAACAATACAGAGAAGGATGCTACTGCGTTGTCGATATGAATGGAGATCCGATGCTGCTGACCTATCGGGGGGCCTGGGACAGAAACCTTACTGTTACAGACCCACAATAACAAACACATGACCGCAAAGTCATCCTGTAACACTTAACTCCTCTTTCATGAGAATCCAATGAAGATGGATGAGTGTTCCTAAAGGGAGCACTAACTTTGTGTCCATTATTCTCTTTTAATTTCCCTAAAGGACACCTCGAACGCCCCACAAACTGATCTATTTCCACTCGTTTCACAGAAATGACAGATCCCACTGCCTCTGTTGACATAGGCTCACCTGGCCATTGCTGGTGAAGGTGGTGTTGTCAAACAGGAAGTAGGCACCAAAGAAGAAGATAACAGCGTCAAACACACCCAGGCACGTCCAATACATGAAGACGGGCCAGCGGAGGAGGGAGTTCTTCGCTATGTCCCTAAGAAAGACGGCAGACAAAAGAAGCAGCTGAGTAAAAGAAACAGAGATTGTATCATGAAAGTTTTTTCATCAGAACTGCACTGACTTGTACAAGGAGGGGTCCCTCTTGAGCCTGTCAATGGTGACGTGCTGCTCAACCAGGCTGTAGAGGAGGATGGGGAGTGAGGTGAAGCTGATGTTGTACAACGTCAAATAGGCGGTGTCGTACAGAGGCTGCAGAGGGACAAAGACAATACAGACGACATTTGTTGTTTTTGGCCACTTGTCGGCAGCAGAACAAGCTGAATATATTGACAAATTCAAGTTTTTTTAAAGTTGTTATAATGAACATGTTGCACAGAATTGTCAGACTGGGGCCCTAACAGTATGATGAACTTACCTGCTGGGAGAAACCACAGAAGAACTGGTACAGGAACTGAGGGAAGATGAAGCATACATTCTGGAGAGATTTAAGAGGAGAAAAAAAAACACATAGAGAGAGTGATCAGCTTGTGACGAGTACACGGGAAAAGATTTGAAGAATCTAAAAATGCCACCATCTACACATTTCTGTTTACGCAGAGATTGTTTGCTATAAGCTCACTGAGTGGGCCGCAAAGAGCTGGCCTGCCAAAAGAAGAAAAAAATGAATCAGTTGGCAGGGCGCTGCTTGCTGCGGAAGCCGCCCACACTGATCATCGGAGCCATGAATCCAGGAGAGAATGTTTCACCAGGGATTCATGAATCCGGTAATCTGTCAGAGTAGCTGCAAAATCGGGTTCTTTTTAACTCAAGTGTTTCACTGGGAATTACCATAAAGTGATTAGAGCGCGTGAGCCAGTGGAGCACACAAGGCATTCGTCTCGTACCTTGTAAAAGAAGTACTGAACAAGTTCAGCAATACGGATGTAATAGTAGTGGCCATGAACGAGCAGCATCTTCTTCAGGTGCTTGAACTTCGGGATGGCATAGTCGCTGTTCCTTGCCGCCTGTCGGCCCTCTTTACCCATGATGCCTTCAGGAGAAAAAGGAGATGGGTTACATGAAATCTGATTAGGATAACACAGCCATGGGTGTAACACATGAAGGTGGTTTCCTAAATATGGAGACTAGAGCCCAACTAATATACTAGTATTATATAGGTGAGCCAAAACTGGCTTTTCACAAATATATTGTATGATTGTATGTGTTGGCAGATAGTCAAATAGAAACCAAGTGCATGCATGTTGTATTAAATGAATTTGTAGGTATATGTGGCCATTTTTAAATGTATTAACTATATTATTTATTTATGTAGTTAGCAATTATAATTATTTATTTAATAATGTATTCAAGTAAGGATTTCTATTGAAAGAATTTGATAATAAAAGTTAACTGTCAAATGTTAAACGTCGTGTCTCTGTACATATCTGACAAGGATTCCTGCCAAAAATGTTTGTTTACATTATGTGTGAGTGTGTGACCCATACATCTTCATCAAATTTGTTTTACTTTAAAAATAAAAGAATCAATATCCGGAGGCTTTACAAATCAACCTGGCCTCTATTAGAAGCAGCGTCTTTCATTTATCAACGGACACTTATTACGGTGTTGAAATGTACTCACCAATGCCCACATGTGCTTCCAGGATCATGCTGACATCGTTGGCCCCATCGCCGATGGCGAGGGTTATGGGGTGCTCCTTGGAGGCTTTAATTAGCTTCACAATCTGCAGAAACAAAAGCCCGACGTCAGTCACTACCACTGTTTGTCACTGAGGAACGGGCCCGGACTATATCTGTAAAGTGAAGTGCAGCTCTCTCACCTGTGCTTTCTGCAGTGGTGCCATCCGACAGCAGAGCACAGCGCTACAGTTGCGACAGATCTCTAAAAAGATCTCTCTGTAGTTGCCGGAACCGGCCACCTCCTGTTTGGGCTTTAGTACTGCAGACAGAGTGGCCCCGTCGATGATCAGACCAAAGTCGAGGCAGTCTACTGACAACCTGGATCAAAATATCACAGACCGATCAACAGGAAAGCTTCGATTATAGCCAATTGTAGATCAGTCTGTAGTCTTGATATTCTACTTCTTTAAGCTTGTGTTGAATGGAAATATTATTTATGATTATGTGATGCAGGGATCCACAGCATTTATCATGCAAAATGTTGTATATACACCGTCAAGCTGCAACTACAAGTCAAATAATCAATTACTCGATGGTCATTTTCAAAATGTGATGGTTCCAGATGTGATAATTTGCAGCTCATTCTTGTTTTACATTTTAGTAAATTCACCTTGGACTCTAAACTTGCGATCACTATTTACTAAACCAAACGACTGACGGAGAAAACAATCAGCACTGCAGATATACACATGAATGATGTCATACCCAGAAATCGAGCGTTGTCTGAGAACAGTCCGGTTTAGTTCGAACAGAACATCGTGCAGATTCTGCTCCTCTGTGCGTTTCTTGGTCAGCTCGAGGATCTGGGTGCTGCGGCGGAACAGCTTGCTGGCGTAGCAGGTAGCCGCCGCCGTCTCCATCTTGTCCCCCGTCAGGACCCAAACTTTCATCCCGGCCTTGTGCAGTGACTCAATGGTGTCCGCAGCTTTCTCCTGGAGCCTGCGCATCAATAAATCGATCAGGGTCTCAGCCTCCAGTGGGGGTAGGTTAAAGCATCCATCAAAACATCAATCAATCAACTACCAGCTGGTGATAACTTATCAATGCGTGACCAATCCTGTCCCTGCCCTTCACCAGTTTATCTACAAGGCAGTCAAACTGTCAGGCAGCTGATTGATCAGTTGGGGAAAACTATACTGGGGTCTACCTTGTAAGAGCTTAAACGCATCTTGTATTCCAACAGAGCAGAAAATAAAAAGGAAACAAAAGGCACAGCAGCAACCTATCAGAACTCAGACTTAATCGTTTTTTACCCTCATGAGTCATTACTATACTTTGAAGACGGCTTCATGACTCATTAATCTTCCCCTTTGTTCCCCCGCTGCTGCACTGTTTTAAAATCTCTCTCTCTCTCTCTCTCTCTCTCTCTCTCTCTCTCT
>NW_022280077.1:246501-255331 GCF_004355925.1 Anarrhichthys ocellatus | reverse complement strand
TCTCTCTCTCTCTCTCTCTCTCTCTCTCTCTCTCTCTCTCTCTCTCGACCAACCTGTCCTCCACTGCCGTCGCTCCCAAAAGCACAAAGTCCCTCTCAATGATGTCATAGGCCTGCGCCAGCATCTGCTCCCTGTCCTGCAGGGCCAGCTTGGCTTCGTTCAGGTGATGACACGCCTCCTGGTATTCGGACTCTGACAGCTTTCGATAAGCGACGCAGAGAGTCCGCAGCCCCTCCTGCATTACAGTGAAGAAGAGAGGGATGGCCTTCATATATGGATTTATCAATGCCTTTTAACTGTTCAAATATATCTATCCCAAAACTGGCCTGACACAATGCACCAAAACTGTACACTTACAACAGCATTCTGTTCCACCCGGGCTTTCACCTGCTCCACCTTCCCAGACACGACACGAGGAAAGATGGATGAGTCCGCCCCCTTGCAAAACAGCAGGCATTCTCCTGAGATGCCACAAAAGCACACACAAAAAAGACCTTTCAAACAAACTGAAAGAGGAGTCTGGTGTCCGACCATGGACTTATAAACTGCATGAAGATAGCATTGAGTACATCTTACCTGCGCTTGACTTGACTATGACGCTCATTCGCCTCCTGACGGAGTCAAAGTTCAGCACGTGGAGCAGCTCAAATCTGAAGGAGGGACAGACTTTCAATGAAGGGGTTTCTTTTTCTTAACTCTGCAACTGAATTAAAATGAGTCCACTCAGCTCTCACTGTACATTGTCTTTTTTTTTTTACAAGTGTAAAATGATTTGAAAAAGAAGGCAATATCAAAGAGTCAAAAGCAAAAGAGCTATTCCAGGGTTTGATCGGACTTTCCAAGGGTGGCTGTTTGGTAAATAGTGACTTCAACAGACACCTTCATGATTCATCTGCAGGACAACAACGTTTGATGTTTTATCCATTTGTTTTGTGTAATCTTATACTATAATGTCAAAAGTAGGTCACTTACTTTGTCACTCTTGCAGTATCAACACATCCACTTCTAATGCAATGCCCCTCCTTCTCTGTTGATGATCTTTGAACTTTTTTTAAATGCAAACTGGAATTCAAATAAAGTGAAACTGAAAATATCGGTCTGAGGTTTGAGAATTAAGTGCACCTTAGGGTAGTCTGGTAGTTTGTGTAAAAGGCCAAAATATTCCCAACAAATGTTGAAAACAGCAAGTGTGAGAGTAGAACCCTTTGCCTTTCCATTCCCTGCAAAGTCTTTACATCTGCTGGATGCACCCCCCCCCTCTCTCTCCAGCTCCCCTGCTTCCTTAAAATAGCTCACTATTGACAGGCCACTGCAGAGAGTGAGGGGTGGCTACATGAGCACTTCCTACGGATCAAAACATTAGACGCTTTCCACAAAACCACTCTCTAATGGAATCTCGCTGCCTTTCTTTCTTCCAGATCAGCTGGAGCATTTTGATCCGATTGAGCAGTTTCTAAAAACAACCCTCTTGTTTTTTTTCTCTCCGTTTAACATGTAACACAATCCGAGAGCCCTTTCTCTCCAGGTAGCTGATGTATGACCACAGCTCCATCAACTCAATTACTCTTACTTTATCTCCTGTGGTGAAACCACAACAGACCTCTAACTAACCAACCTTTCAATCTCGTCGTCTTTGTTGAGGATCTCCATGTAGTTGTCTTTCAGTCTCAGATAGGTGTAACCCAGCCTGGCAAAGAGACAGAGAGACAGAGACATAGAGACAGAGACAGAGACAGAGAGACAGAGACATAGAGACAGAGAGACAGAGACATAGAGACAGAGAGACAGAGAGACAGAGASAYAGAGACAGAGAGACAGAGASAYAGAGACAKAGAGACAGAGACATAGAGACAGAGAGACAGAGAGACAGAGASASAGAGACAGAGACATAGAGACATAGAGACAGAGACATAGAGACAGAGAGACATAGAGACATAGAGACAKAGAGACAGAGAGACAGAGAGACATAGAGACAGAGACATAGAGACAGAGACATAGAGACAGAGAGACAGAGACACAGAGACAGAGACAGAGACACAGAGACATAGAGACAGAGACATAGAGATGATTCATGTAAGTCTGAATATCAATACAAACTATGCAGCATTACTCACTTGTGCCACACGTGTTAAAAACAACGCAAGGGTCGGTGTCGGTGTCGGCACGTTGCTTCAGGTGAAATGCGATGCAGGAAGTCCAGTTACATACAGAAACAGTTATCGAGTCCTTTATTGTCAAGCGGTGGTGCGTTCTTGACTGGCTACATGTAAGTCAGTCTGTCCTCAATCTGATGCTGTTTGTCTCCTTGTCACATTTTGCTAACGTGTGTGTTACACGTTAGAAAGTGATTTACAGCAAAGGATTCCCAGCCAAATATCAAACACACTTCAAGTTTCATTTATCCTGGTCGGCTTATATTGGGAGACTATGAATATAAATAGCTACAGTTCTCTTACACTGTTCATCTGGTGTGAATGTAAACACCCTCAAACTGAAGCTCAAAGTCTAAACTTTTCATAGTTCACGTCAAATTTGAGTGCAGAGTGCAGGACACTGCCCTACTACTGAAGGACTGCAGATTCATTTTGCAAATGGCATGTTTAGTGTGTTTACCTTTTCATCCCCTCTACCAAAGCCACCTCATCCGGTGAGGAGGAGATGTAGAAGGAGGTGGGCTTGCCCTGGTGGATGCCCCTCTTGATACCATCCACCGTCTCCTCCTCCTTCACCTGCACCGTGTGACACAGGCACAGCGCCCGGAAAAACAGATCCTCGTGCTCCTACAGACACAAACAAACATTCATTTTACAAATGCAACAGTTCAGTTCTTTTCAAAAGGTGCGGGACTTCTTCAGAAGCACACATTTGGTTTCCCAGTAAGAACTGAACTGAACTACATTTCCCAGAATTACAAAGCAATAATGCAGCACATCCGTAAACTCTTTTCTTCTGCACTGAACGTTTTGGCAGAGAGTGCTCTTCTCTCTCTCTCTCTGGTCATCTGTGGTGGCTTCTGCTGCTCATGCTGACTACACACATTTTTCTTCTATTACATCTAAACTAATTACTGTTGCCACAGCCAGAAAAGCGAGGCTCATCAGTTTTCTGTGTACCAGAGGACCTTTTTTTTCTCCATGTAAGACACAGCAAACACTTAGGGGTTACAAAGACAAAGTCAAAGTTGTCATGAACTGAATACGCAGGCTGTATGCCTACTGTGTTGATCAGCAAAACAAACATTTGTTCTCCTGCCTGAAAACGTGACATGTTAGTTAATCTCTTTCATTTTCAACTAAAATATGTTAAGAGTCGTCTTTATTCTCGTCTATATTCTACAGTAGAGTTACAATGAGTCTGTTCAGGCTGGATTTAGAAGCCTGTGTACTTTGTGAAACACACTTACTCTCCTGTATCCTCCAGGCGAGGAGTCGATCATGTCTATACTGGAAGCAGCGCTGAGGATTTGGCCGTTGCAGATGGCGTGCGGGACGTAGACGTTCCCATCGACGCAGCATTCAATAAACTCCATGTTGTTCTCAGTGAGAGTGCCTGTCTTATCAGTAAACACGTACTCCACCTGGGAGGGAAGGAAGAGAAAGGGTAGGGTAAGAGCACGTCTGCAAATAGTTTAAATGCAGATACTGTATGCAAATGTCGGAGTGTGTGTGTGTGTGTGCTCGTGTACCTGTCCCAGCTCTTCATTCAGGTCAGAGGTGTTGACCAGAGCTCCCTCCCCCAGCTCTTCATCAAACATTTCTTCATCCCAGGTGATGAAATAAGAGCCGAGGAATTTCTGCATCTCCACCGTCACGTACATAGACACTGGGATGATGTAATTAAATAAGACCATGAAGGCCAGGAAGTCTGTGAATGCTCGGATCACCTGAAGGAGGGAGGAAGACAGACAACGGGCGTGAAGTTTTAGGGAGATGAGATTTTGGGACTGGGTGTCAAGATCGTGTTTTTGAGTTCGAGGTTGGTGAACTGACCACGTGGCGCTGGCGCTCGTTCTCAGTCCTGTGGTTGTACCAGGGCTCGTCTCGGTCTGGAGACCACTGCCAAGCGTATTTCAGAACGGTGTTGATCACCGCTTTACTGATCAGGATGCACAGATACACGACCAGAAAGGCATTCATCGACCTGCAGAGAGGCGGAGTAAAGATCAGGAAGAGGAAACGGGAACCAATCATACTTTAAATCTAGATCACGCAGGTGAAGGAGTGGGGACGTTAATCGTACTTTTCTACAGCGGAGCGCTTCTGAGATTTAGACTGGTAATTAAGCGCCATCTTAGTCTCCATACCGGTGTAGATTGCAACAGCTGAGGGGAGAGAAAACACTGAGTCATCAAGCCAATAACCACACCAGCCTTTCCTTAGCTCAAACATTCAAGCGACATTGAACAGTGAATCTGCATATTACTACCATAAATACGTTGTGTGTTCTTCAGTGTGGCTCCTCTGAGGAGCAAATTCTCAGCCCCAAGTGGTCTGCAAGAATGAAACAGAAGCCTTGGCTGTCTTTATTACAGAAAAAACATTAAAGACATTTGATTAATTGAGAAAAAGTGTTGGTCACGTTAATAAAAGCTATACCCAAGAATTACAGAGTACCTGCCGACAATAAAATGACACTCACCTAGCCACAGGCTCTTCTTTGTCGCTGTAAATATTGATGCGTCCCACAAATCTGCAAAAAGAGTCACAGCAAAGTACAATCAACAGGGAGGATCTTCGTCAAAGAGGGTTGTGGATAATAAACGGTGTAAAAAGATGCATCAGCGAGCGTGTGTCACACTCACTTGTAGAGGTCAGGCTGTGGTTGTTCACATTCAATAGTGGCATGTAGCGAATCCACCTCCTGCTCCGTTCTAAAGGCCATGGTATCTTGTACTGCATAATAGGTCTGAGATAGGGAGGTGGAGGAAGGGGGATGAAGAAGAAGACAACAACAGAGGAAAATGTCACCCGCAGCCACTAATGAGAGCCGGGTTCATTTGACTCCTCCGTCTGGCGTTCAGCTGATTTTCTAAATGACTGGGCGAGCCGGGGAGGTGAGCTGTTACAGACCGCTCCACCGGGTCAGAATGAGGAGGACAGCATGCTGGGATGGTGAGCACATCAGGGGGTCGCCCCCGGGGGCATGTATGAGGAGAGTGGGTGGAGCACTCTCCTCATACATGAGGAGAGTGCACACCATATGCTGTGTGTGAGCGTGGGTGTTTTTGACCCATCTTGTGAGGACATAAATCGAATTACACAGTCACATTGTAGGGACTCTCCTTGCTTTTGGGGACAAAATGCACGTCCCCATAGTATAAATTGTTACATTTTAGGATGAAGACTTGGTTTAAGGGGAGGGTAAGGTTAGGGTTAGGTTTAGGTTGACGTTAAGCCACGGGTTAGGCTGGTGGTGGTTATGGTAAGTCTCCAGGAAATAAATGTGTGTTAATATAATTTCCCCAAAAGTGATGAAAACACAACTGTGTGTGTGTGTCTGTGTGCGTGTGTGTGTGTGCTCAGCCATGTGTTTGGTTGTGTGAGTGACATCAATGAACAAGTGAAAATGGGAAATGCCGCGCTTACATCATTATGCATTTGTGCGTCTGTGCTCATGTGTTGATTGATAAGCATAGAGATGCAACTAACAGTTATTCTCAGCAGTGATTAATCTGCTGATTATTTTCTAGATTGATTGATGTCAGAAAAAACTGAAAAACGCATTGTTTGTTAAGTGATGTTTACAAATTGCTTGTTTTGTTTGGTTAATAATTTAATACCAAATATATTCAGTCTATTATCACAAACTGTATGACAAATAAAAGCACAGATTTCTCACATTTGTGAAGCTGAAAGCTTTTGATGTCTTTGGAATTTTAAAGGCTTTTAAAATGGTTTTTTTTTTTAAATAATAAAGCTTCCCCGTTTTGGGATCAAAGATGGTTCATTTAAAAGATAAATTAAATCATATATAATCAAAATCCTGCACTAGTCCTGGCACCTTGTGACTGGACTCCCCGTCCAGGCTGGCAGTGGTGACGTAGCAGGTCCCGTCATGGCGGCTGGAGGAGAGCAGGATGAGATCACAGGGGAAAGTCTCATCCTCCCTCACCACGACGATGTCCCCCACCTACGCAATAATAAATGAGAGCTTCACGTAAACACGGATTGTAAAAGACAAACACACAGACCCGCGGTGCATCGTCTGCTCATCCTTTACCATTCCTTTTTTTTTTTTTTTTCAAAGGATTGAGAAATTGCATAACGGATTATGCTTGCAGAGCAGCTTAAGCTCTGATAAATCCTATCTCCACGGTGACCATACACATGACACACGCTCTCTGATTTTGCATGATTAATATATTCATCATTATTCCTGCTCCCAATTCACACGCTAATCCTCTCTGTTTCATCTGTGGTGGTGAGAAACCTTGGAACAGAAAACGCTGGAAGACAAGACAAAGGGAGACAGAACAAGACAGCGCGAGAGACTTTCTGTTTTCTGATGTAGAATGTCTTTCTGGACCAGTGACGTCCAGCGGAAACTACTGCTGTGGAGACGCAAACTATAAGACTCTGTAACCTTTAAGCCCTATTCTAAGCTGACCCTCAACGTCCCACACAGTCTCTGCATGTTCGACAAGAGAGCAGAAATGAGATGTACCTGCACCTAAATTATACCCTCCGACACAATGGTGAAACAAGACTGAGATATGTCGTATCTACACATCTACAAAGGAGGTGCTGAGCTACAAAAATCACATTACGTAGTCTGACACCTCCGTTTTCATTTACGCTGGGATGATGCGAGACAGATACCTGCGGAGTAATATGCCGGCTCGGTGAAACTGGTTCATGTCTTTCTAAAGAAATCTTCACCTCTACATCTGCTACCAGGAACGGGACCACTGAATAAAACAAAACAATATTAAAGGACCTGGTATTGGCTCTACTCTATCGCCCCCCCTGCCATTCTTGCTGCTGTATTGTTCCGAGCACTCTGCAATGTGTCGCGAAAAAAGTAACACCGTTGGACTTATTCATCTCCATTGTGGAATCAGGGTCCCAAATGTAAGACTTGTAAAGACACTTTTCCCACCACATAGAATGCAATTTAAGATATTTTTAAAACTCATACCCGTCAAAGAGTCACAGAAAACTGGTAGTGTACCCACAACTAGAAAACACGATATCACTAATGAAATGAAACCTACAGCTAATGTTACCGTCTATAACAAGTAAGACAAAATATTTGAGAATGTTGTAAATTGAATTGAATACTTGCAGATACCCTGACAATGATTTATATAGACCAGTAGTGACCTCAAACTATTTCTAACTTCTGGTTGGTTAATATTTGGAGTACTGTAAGTGAACTCTTGTGAGTTTTAGATGAAGCTATAGAGGCTTGAGTGTACACTAGCTTTTGATTGTTTGCCCTGCTAGCATGCGTCGTTTTGCGCTATAAAATCTTTACATGATGTTTGAAGACGGCAACACATTGTCAACAAAACCCATAAAAAGACCGAAACCAATGATGAGCTGACCGTACTAACAAGAATGGTCTGTGAAGCTAAAGCCTGCACAGGGTGGCATGTTTCCTCAGTACAATGAACACAGGCACTATAGTTTGTTGTGAGTCATCCCCACATGCACTGCTCTGCTGCCGTAAACGCACAAAAATAGTCCCCAGCAAGATGCTATTTACTGCTGTTTGAGTAAAAGCTGCAGTTGTTTCTTTAAAAAACACATTTTTAAAGATGTATGTCTTCAGACGGGATAATTATGCTTGGGACCGACACAGACAGGGTATAAAGTATTGAGAAGCGCACAAATGCATTGTTGCTTTTCATGGGCTTTGTTGACAATAACGAGAATATATAATAACTTTTGTCCTAGTTGACTTGGCAACACCTGTGTTTACAGGCGGTAACTGCTCGTGCATATTAATAACTCAGTTCCCAGATTGCGAAAAACAGTATGTTTAGGTCCTTCGTCAAAAATAAAACAGAAGAAGAGCAACTCGTGCACTGGTTTACAGACAAAACATGGTTGCACTGAAGTCATGATCAAATGTCTGCGTTAAATGAAATCCATTGAGCGTGGGTGCTCAATTTGAATTCAACACGGGACAGGCAGTCACCATCAGTAACAATAGAAACTACTTTATATAAAAAGGCGATAACGTTGCAAACAACATTGAACCAAAAAAAAATTACCGGCCATAAATAGCAAGACATTTTCGAGAATGAGACTGAAGCGCAATACCAAAGAGTGTTCTGCTGTTGCATCAGAATGACATAAGAGAACATCACCAGATGATGACAGAAATATCCTAACTCATGAAATACATCAGTCCTGTTCACTTGTCAAGGGACTCTTGCTTGGTGCACCGGAGGACACTAGATCTGTCTTTCTACTTCAGTTTCAGGGCAATTAATTGGTGGGAAAGAAAAGAGAGAGACTGAGAGAGAAAGCGAACAAAGTTCGAGAGGAAGAGAAGCGGGGAGGGTGAGAGACAGTTATAGAAAAAGAGAGCTATGCAGCAGTGTACTGTAGTGTTGCTTTGTGGCCTCAGGTGCTACGCTGCTCTAATGAGGCCATTCTTACCCGTAGCTTGTGACTCTGTGTTCTCACCACCTTCCCCTGCTGCACCACGTCCACCGGACACTCGTTTATAGAGCAGTCAGCCTTGTGTCTGAGCCAGTCCTCATAGCCCTGAGAGAGCAAGAGGGAAGCAGCAAGAGAGAGAGAGAGAGAGAGAGAGAGAGAGAGAGAGAGAGAGGGATAGAGAACAAGATCGTAAGGGGGAAAGGAAGAGAAAGCCAATG
>NW_022280077.1:239548-246401 GCF_004355925.1 Anarrhichthys ocellatus | reverse complement strand
GGGGGGGTATAGATTATTGTGCAGAAAGAATCGGGGCCAGAGCATAGTATGAGACGGCGGGGGAGAGGTGAAAGTCATACACTGTAATTAATTAGCATTGTGCTCCCTGAGCTTAGTGACCTGTTTCCTGGATCGCTAGCCAAAACTTCATGTTTTAGATTTATGGCCCGGCAAAGCTCAGGCTTCCTAAGGCAGAACGGCTCTATCTATCACTGATAGTACCCTCATCCCTCAGCACCGGGACGCGGTAGAGAGGATGCATCTCCCAGGGGCATGGGATCTTCAGTTAGAGTGATTAACAGAGAAGACCATTCATTATCATATTTCTCACATCACCAGACATATTCAATGGCATGTCCTTTCGCTGGGAGAGGAATGTGTATATTCAGATAATAGAGCAGAGAGAGAGTGTGTGTGTGTGTGTGTGTGTGCGAGTGTGTATTTGAGGCCGGGGGTTGGTGTGTGTGTGAGCAGGGATCGTTGCTGACACTATTTCCCTGGAAATGCGTGCATGTTTGTGTGTTTCCTACCTGTTTTATTGCGGTGACAGTGATAACGAAGAAGAGGGGCAGGCCGCTGGTGACTGGGCTCGTGGGGGTGTCGATGATAAGCTGCAAGAGAGAGGAAGAGAGGAGGAGTTTGAAGGGGGGACAACAGAAAGGAGAAGGGAGAGGATGCTGAGTAAGGAAGTGCAGCAGGGAAACGCTTCTGTAATAAGGAATCAAGCACCAATCTGGCACCTTTAAAGTATCCAAGTCATCAAATCATGTTTGATTTCCTCCATCTGCACTCCATTCTAGGATAGTTCACTTGTGTTTCCTTTCCTATTTTTTAGAGACAGTACCTATGCATATGACCCAGAGGAGTACAAACATTGCCATGCCCCGTTTGTCCCATTAAGAGGGTGCAGTATTTCACATGCTACTGATAGAACACACAGCACGCTAAGACCTCAGCTGAGGCGGTGCTGGTAAAGAAGTAGCTGTATCCTCCTCCTCTATGATGAATTTGTCCTTGGATGTTTATTCAACATTTGCTGCAGTTTAGTAGCTCAAGGAAAAAGCTGCTTCTCTCCGATTTAGACGGACAGACACTGAGCAGCACAGCACTCACTATTTCAGGATAATATGGTGTAAGCAAATTCAAATGGTGTTGGTAATCCTCATCCAGGTAACCTCAAACACAAGTGCAGGACTTAACTGTTAATCTTGGATAACTGCATTTATTTTGAAATCAGGGAACAATGAGAGCAGGGTCTGAACTGCTATTAGCACTCATTTGATCGGCCAGTGCAAACGATGGCTTTAAGAACCAGCACCTTTTACCAACCTGAGTTAGTTTAAGCCTATGAGGACCTGAAAATGTAACCTACAAGATCATAATTAAGACATTTTCTACTGTTTTCCCCAAGGTTTACGCATTTTAATTCAGAAACTATAAGAAAAGTTAGCAAAGTAAACTTACTGACGTTTGAAACGTGGCAACAACCGTTGGATGAACTGCCATGAATTTCGGTAGAGACATCGACGTTCCAAGTAAAGTCGAGCAAACTTTGCCAAATTATCTGCGGTGTTGAAATGTCTTCACACACTTTTCTGGTTCCACAGATCTAATAACAAGCAGGACACTCTGCACCAGCGAACTCTGAATAACCCTCATGTTTGCAGATTTGCACCACATACATTACAAATCTTCTACAAAATACTGAAGAAGAAGAATTAAGATGTTCTTGGAAAATGAGAAGCAATAATCTACACTACTTAGTTTTATATGATGTGAAGCCAATTAGGCAGGTGTAGGTAATCATTTTTAGAAAACGCTAGTTTTAACAAATGACAAATAGAGTTGGCAGAGTATTTCCTTGGAGCTTCACTGTTGTGTTTTCAGATTATAAGAATGGCCGCTGCTTATGGTTTTCATGAAAATCTCACCTGGACCAGAAATATGACCAAGAAGTAGAAGTTAGCGATTCTTCTGAACTGCTCAAACAAATTCTTGGGAATGAAGTTCCAGGAGGTATACTGTGGGACAAAGCGACAGCAGAATTACTATCACGCACATTACAATAACAGAAAGGGAAAACACATTGTCGTCCGCTCCCTCCGGCGAGAGAAGTGGTGACGCAGGGTTTGACGAATGCACGCAAAGTGAAATGTGTCATCCTTAAAAAAGAAACATGGCCACAAAAGAGATTACATGGTTGTCTAAAGACGAAAACAAAAGCAGGGGAGGATGATGAACGGTGTCATGGCTCTGACTCAGGGGCTGCGGCTCGCTCACCTTGGAGGAGACGATGCGGTTGTCGGGGTAACGCTGAGGGATGTAGGGCTCAGCCCCCGGAGGAGGTTCTTTATGACCGATGTACACAGTCCGACTGTCCACCCAGATCTCCTCCCCCACACACTGATGCAGAGAGAGAGAGAGAGAGAGAGAGAGAGAGAGAGAGAGAGAGAGAGATATGTAGAGTTATAAATGGCAAAACAGGAGGAGAGAGAAAAACAGGGTTAAATCACACTGTTCAGCATCGGTAATGTGTTCACTTACAACACATTTACTATTTACTATCATTGTGGAATATTACACTTATAACACTTTGTCAGCCGCCCTCACAAACACCTTACAATCAAATCTCTTTACAAACATGCTTTCACTAAATGCACAGTGCAAGACAAATGTGTACATCTATAGCATAGAATTAAATTCTTTACATAATGATGCTTCTTTTAAGCAACAAATGCCAATTTTTACTGAATATATAATTTTGTCTTTTGTTTCAGCACTAACTAATGATGAAATAATTAGACTCAATTGATTAGAAAATGAATCATCAAGTAGTTTGACAAGTATGATGATCATTTATCAGGCAAAACTGCTTAAGATTCAATCGTTTAAGCTTCTGAAATAAAAATGATTTGCTGCTTTTCTTTATTTTATTTCATTGTAAAATGGGTTTTTTGACTATTGGTCGAACAAAACAAGCACTTTGACAAAGTCACAAGGGGAAACTGAGATGAATATGGATCATTATTGTTGTGGCGATAAACAGATTAAATGCAAAAACATCATCCACATAAAGATCAAATGAATTATAGCTGAATTATGAAGGAGTCTGCCTAACTGTCCTGGATTAAACCGTCAAGAAACAGAACGTTACACAAGACTCACAGGCCAGACTGAAGGATGAGTGTATGTTCGTTGATGTGTGTCCGTGGTATCGGCTCACACACAAGTGTGGTTTTATCATTTATCTTTCCACTTCTTCCTGCAGCACCTCTCTGCAGTCTGCTCCATGCTTCCATTACTCGTCTACACAGAACAGCACTGTTGGTTTCACTCAGAGACTGACGCTGCGATACGAAATAATGACAGCACATTGGATCGTGCGTACGCACACCTCCAACTCAGTTCATCTCTCATTTATGTTCCGATCTAAGTAGGTCCCAGGGGGCTAACGCAGTGCATTCTGGGAGTTTAGCTCAGCACATATTTTTTTTGTCAAGGTGTCCTTCGTCACAACACTATTGTAGAAAGAATAAAGAAACAAAAAAACTAAAGTCGAGGGACCTCGGCATTCAGCTATTTGTTTCCATCTGGCTTCCTACACGGCTCCTGGTGCGCTGGCCCGAGCAGGCGGTGTGAGCGTAGCCTTTGGACAGCAGCCTGCCTGACACAGCTCAAAGCAGAAGTGTTGACCATTAGCGAAAAGTTCTGGAACAAGCACTTCAGTGGAAGCAGCGCTTCACTGCTTAAAATGTCCTCAACATTTTGGCAGAGAAGTAGCTCATCACTGCCAGTGACAAAATCTTTTATTGTTCAGAGTCCACGTGTCTGCTCCGCAACCTTGTAGGTTCAAATCCATAACTTTAAAAAAAAAAAAGTACTGCTATAAACTTACATCATTTAGTCTGGACACAAAATCACATGAGGGATAATTTCCCTTTTCCTGGTGAAATCTGCAATTAACGAATCTGCGTCACAACAGCTGAAAAAACTCACAGTCACGGATCTAAACTCATCCACAGTGATCAACAGGTGCTTGGCAGTGGGATGAAAATAGACACGGAGCCAACAGCGTCAGCCGACTTGAGGCCCCTCCAAAACATTAGGGGAGAGGGAGGAGGGGGGGGGCACCGTGACCCAGAGAGACACAGTGAGATGAAAAGTGAGGTGGAAAAAAAGAGTTGCAAATTGAAGTGGAGCTATAGCAGCAGGAGCAGGAGGGCCGAGGAGGACAAAAGAATGAACTGACAACAGTCACAGCGAGAAAGGCAACAAGGACGGGAGGAAAAGACTGAGGAACAGGTTGAGAGGTTGGAGGCTGACGAGGAAAAAGAAACATAGAAGCTGTAATTGTTGAGCTGTTGACCAGATGATGTAGCACTGGTCATTTTGGTAGATTGGTAACTAACCAAACCAAAAATACCATTTTTTTTAATTAAGTGTTTGCTTTTGCGTGATGTTTTGTATTTTGTGTATATGTTTTTGGTTTTTGTGTGCAGAGTTTCAATAAAGAAGGCCCATCCATCAATCCATCCATCCGTATAACCCCTTATCATTTGGGCTGGAGCCGATCCCAGCTGACATTGGGCGAAAAATAAAGAAGGCCCTGGTGTCCACGGTGAAGCCTTTCATCTAACCAACAGTCCCAAACCAAAGCCATGCAATTCAAAATGACAAAACAGAAATCCTGACGTATGAGAAGCTGAAGCAGATATTTTATAAAGACAAACGGTCCTCATCCCGAGGGAAGTTGTTGTGGAGCAGTTGCAACACAAAAGTGGGAAAGTGTGCAAATAAACATAATGTAAACAATAATGGCACAGTGATGATCCTTATTAAAATCATGATTATGATACAGCACATCCACTATGTTCCACTTCTACTTCTGTCATAACATTTTCCTCCTAAATCCACTGTCTCGCGCTGTCATATTTCTATCCGCACCCTTTTTGTTCCCTCCATCTCACGGCAGCGCGTGTCACAGTGTGACGGTGGACGGAGAAAGACACAGAGAGATTGCATTGTGGTTTGTAGTTATCTGATCATTAATCATCGCTGATCTGTGTCAACCTCCAGTCCACTGTTCCCTCTTCACTCTGCTGCTCCATCACACAAAGTGGCCGGCTGGTTGGATGCGGGACATGGAGGCTTTGTCTTTATTAACCACATAAAACCGCGTCCAAGCAGAGACGCCGGTCTTACATCACCATCAATCACCAGCGATGACGAGATGGATTTGAACTCCCACCACTGCATCTTCTCCTTTTATGTTTCTAAGTGGTGCGCCCTCTTGGGCGGGTATGGTTTTGAACTGTTTAAACTCTGGATTCAACATTAAGAGAACAGAAGTGTGTCTGCCAAGGTGTGAAATAAACGCTGCTTTAAAAAGCCCAGGAAGCCTCTCTAGTTCTGCCTTTTAACACCGGCTTATAGCACTTTACAGGACTATTGATGTGCAAAACCCTGACCCTGGCGGTGCCATGATCCATCCCCATGATGTAGCTTCTTTCTACGGCAGAGGTGTAATAAAAGGTATACACCATTAACTGGCCTGATTAAATGGTCGGGTATCATCCCTCCTCCATCGTCTGTCTGCAGAGGCACACGACCTGTTGAGCCAGTATCGCTCATTAACTCACGGATCAAGTTTCTCTGATTGAGCTCTTCCATAATGAACTGCTCATGCTCACTGGACAGAGGATGTAGAAACATACAAACCATGAGGACACAACACACACACACACACACACAAGAAGGACGTGGTACAATTTTAGCCCACAGATTGTCAATTCAACAGTCAATGTTATGGGAAAATAATAAAAAATATATTTTTTCCTTGAGGGCATTGGAAAAATGTGAAGGCATAAAAATAACATCACTAAATTGAAATGGGTTACAGCACACAGACTAGTTCCTAAAGTTAGCTAGTAATACATATTTAAACTTACTAACTCCCAATTGTAACTTGAATGCAGCTAACTGGGCAAGCTCATGTTAGCTCACTGATGTATAACCCGTTTAGATTAGAAAGTAAAATATATATTATAGAAATATCTGACCTGAGACTTAATACACTGCTGTTTGATAATGTCATAAACTGAAAAGATTTTAAATAATATGTTAGAAAAATAATGCAAATGTGCTTTAAACAGCAAAACATTATGCTAATAACGTCAGGCTAAATGACTAGCTCAATTACTTTAGCATAATCGTTTCTTCCCCACTAACTCTAAACAGCCATGAATACTACCAACTCTGAAACATATTTAAACTTAACGTTTATCATTTACACATTCCTAAAGTCTTTACTAGCTGACACGCTTCTTAATAAATCACTAGTATAAATCACTAGCGTTAGCTTAAGTACGGTGTTACCAATAGCTGGTGCAGCTGGAGAACTCAAAGTTTTATAGCATTTATTTTACACCAACGCTACATTCAAATGAGACAGTAGGACAGCTACCAAGAACACATTTCCTGGGTAAATTTCGGGTATACGAATATCTAATGATTTCAATATTCTCACTAATAGAAGCTGTGAAGTTTGCCGTAGCTTTGTGCAAAGATAAAAGGATCCGTGAGACCTTGATCAGCTGAAGAGGAAAGAGGTTACCATTAATCACCATAGCAACACAGTATGCAGCAACAGACGGCACGCTACGTCTGCAAAGGACCGCACGTTAAGTACAGAATGGAGATCAAATGTGTGGCATTTTCTCATGTACTAAAGCTGTGGAATTGGATTTGACCACAAATGTGAAGTATTATTGTTCCAGACAATATACTCGAGATCTTTTCTGTGCTTTTATTTGGTTTAATTAGGACTTCTCTTTGTGTGTTTCTCTGTGGACAA
>NW_022280077.1:199548-234548 GCF_004355925.1 Anarrhichthys ocellatus | reverse complement strand
TTTCTCACATGCCCTAAATGCCAGCCACTTGCTTCCACAACATACTCACATACTGCACGCACACACTCTCTCCAATGCACACACATAAAAGCAAAGTCACTGTAATATTGAATTACGATAGTAATAATCCTACAAGACATGTATCTGTGCTCAGCAGTGAGCTTGTAGTAAACTTGCTATGTTGTAAATTAATATTCCTTGGTACCACTTTCCCTAACCCTTTAAGCTAATAAATAATTGCTTTATTAATTGTTAATTATCATTTACTAATGCTTTAGTTATAAGCCATTAATAAGAAGTCATTTTCATTTTGAAAAATCCCTTTTGGCTGGTGTTAATAATCCATTTATAATCTAATAATAAATGCTCATGTTACTCTCACTTTCTAATAAACCATCAAGTCTGTTGTTTTAACTATTAATAAGTCATTAATAAGGGTTTTTAATCATCACTCTGCAGTAGTAAGGGTTTATTAGTTAATTATGAGATTTTGGTCCAAATCGTCTCTCAGTCCCTTTGTAGAAATACAGTAAGTGAAACCAGTCAAAGGGAGTTTCATAACCCGAGAGCACAAAATGGATCAATAAAGAATCAGCATATGATTTAATAATTTTTAATAAATCCATTTGATGCAATATAAGCACTTTTCCATATGTGCTGTTTATGCATATTGATCAGAAGTTCATTTGATTATGAGAAGGAAGAAATCACACACATGTGGCCCAGATGACTTGTTAACATCATAATACCAACAAACAAACAAAAAATATCATCGATAAACTGACTCAAGTTAAAAATCAAGCTAAAGACACAAAACAACAGGTCTACAAACAGAAACAATAAGTTAACATAATAAGAAGACACTGAAGTCAGAGCTCATGTTAACTGCAGCTGCCTTGCCATTGTTGGGCTTGTTGTGACACAGTGTGACTCTTACTAAATCTTATCCAATTGCAAGTATGACCACAGAGAAAATCTAAAATAAGCTGCCTCTCCATTTGGGTGGTGTCCTCTGGCTGCAGGGCTGCGGGGCGTGACGTCTGCCCCAGACGTTTCATTTCTGGAGTTATGACTTTCAATTAGCGCAGTGCACTATTAATAATAAATAGGCATCCAGCACTTTTAGCTCTGACCTACTAATGCTTGATGCTGTGTTTACCTCCCTCAAGACCTCAGGGGCACTTAGTGTGTAATGATGAGTCTGCCTCAGTGGACGGATTGAATCACGCTCTTCGTTTATGGGCTGTGACAATTTCGTGCATGTTGTGTTTTATGTCACTGTCATGCAGTGGAAGACGTAAAATATCAAAAGGGCACCAGCTGCATGAGGTGGGGCACCAGCACGCATGACATTTTCTAGCATGTCGGGCAACCTATATGGCACCATGTTTTCTCAATTTTTAGGCCACCTTAGAGGGCACTGCATTACATTTTATCCACTGCAAAGGCACCATGGAGGGCACTCCATCACGATTTCTCTACTGGAAGGGCAAACTAGAGGGCAGTGCCTAATGCTTTCAAGCAAAGACACACCGAGAGGAAACTTCATCATGTTTTCTCACCTTTAAGGGGCCCCCAGAGGGCACTTTATTATGTTTTATCTAGTATAAAGGCATCCAAGAGGGCACTTTTGTTCAACCCCCCCCCCCCCCACACACACACACACACACACACACACTTCACACTTCACACTTCTCTCCCACTGTTCACCACCGTTGTCATGTTGTGGAGATATGAGTGCCTCCTATTCTCTTTTTACCTATTGGTCACACCTACAGAAAGCGCAATGGTAATCAAAAGTTTAAGATAGCTCATGCAGTGCCACCACAGCAGATATAAGAATAACATAATGCACTAAGAACACGAGAAAAGCTGACTTTTTGGAATGAAAAAATAACTTTCTCACCTCACAATGATGAACTCACAGCAATTACTTTAGAAATAAACCATAGAGTTTGTAACTATTTCTCACGGTCTGAATCTAAATTTTAAAAAAAAATCGGATCATGCACTGATCAGCAAATTATCCAATTTTCTTTTGGTTGATGTTTCCACTGATGTTGCTTTGATTATCACATAGCTGACTGACTATTACTGTTCCATCTGAGTGGAGGAACTAGATTATTGTTCGTGCCTTCCTTCTGTCTTCTGTGTGGGCGAGGGAGAGCTATGGGGCAGTGGGTTACTCACCTCATGTTGCCATCAGTCCTGCGTGGGAAGAATCTGCCATCTGCCTATCTGGGACATACTTTTCACATCAATAAGACATAGTAATGAGTGTTATGGTAGTAATCGAGACATGTCAGATTACTTGACAAATACAATTAGGTGCTGACATTCTCTGCAGACACAGTTGACTGCAGATGGTGGTGGAATATGGCAAAATGAGGCATGTTTGCATCTATAATCTTTAAAATGTGACATGTCAGGTTGAAGTACTTATATTTGATGCAGTAAAGAGTAAACTAATACTAATCTGATTAACTGCAAGTTAATTTAAAAGTGACTATTAACAAAGATGGATCCTGCATCATAAACTGATTTTGTGGCTCTTGGAGGG
Organism: Anarrhichthys ocellatus; assembly: GCF_004355925.1. Classification (NCBI taxonomy): domain Eukaryota; kingdom Metazoa; phylum Chordata; class Actinopteri; order Perciformes; family Anarhichadidae; genus Anarrhichthys; species Anarrhichthys ocellatus. The sequence continues at coordinate 231,988 of NW_022280077.1, read as the reverse complement.
ACCCTGTATCAAAGGTGAGTTTTAAACCTTCATTATTTTAGTTTATACGGTGCATGTTCTTTTAATCAAACTACTGTATGTGACACTCGGGGAAGTTGAGGCCAGGTCATATTATTATTCCAACATACGAGTAATGGTGGGATTCTAGGTTGTGGGGCTTATAATGAGAGCTCCGTGTATTGTTTGTTTTGTACACTGATTGTACTGAGATCTTGGGTACATAAACAATGTACATAGGGCAGCAGGTGGGGATCAATATTTTACAAAAGGCCCTCTACACGTCACATGGTTGACATACGTTAATAATACGATTACTTGACTAAAAAATTGTTTACAAATCTGCTTGAATTTGAGTCAATAACGGTTCAATCAGCCATCGTCTATATGCTGACATGTTGTTTTTTGGCTGAAACCTTAAACTGCTTTCCAGTTTTTTTTTCTCAGTGCTAAACAGATTTTAAGTGTCGTTTTTTTCATGTGTACTTTAATCATTACAGCTCTTGTTGCAGCGCAAGCAGCTGACTCTGTACTTTTGTCAGCACAAACAGTGGATCCTATTATGCTGTAGATTTGAATTTATTCCTGTATGAGAATAAAGGATATGGGCCATGGGATGAGGTTTGTGAGGAACAACTGCAGTTAGTTTGGATAGGCAGATATTACTGCAAGGCATGGGATAAAGATATAGATATTTTTCAAATCCCAAAAGTGATCAAGTGTAGAAAGCCTTGAGTATACAGAGTTGACTGCAGATTTTAAACAGAGCTTCATCTCCCCAGCTTGTAAACATAATTCATGTATATCAGAAATGTCATATTAGTGAAAACTGGCCATGCCTTATTGGTAACAACATTGTATACAACCAGAAAGAAGACGTTATTATTTTATTATTATTGTCATTATTATTAATATTATTAAAATTATCATTATTATTATTATTTGGGCTGTAGTGTTTCTAGTTTGTCTGTCTTAAAGATATCTACAAAGACTTAAGACTCAAGTGGATTTCATGAATTTGCAACATGCACTTTATTATCACAGGTCAGGGTAATAGTGTATTATTTAGGAAAATGAAGACCTCACTTGATGGCTGTTCAGAAAAGTAAACTCAAGTATTTGGTGCCATCTAGTGGCTGTTAATCACAAACACATTAGTTGCCTTTTCAAATGCGACCTGCATCTGCTCCATGGCCCTGTTGGTGTAGCTTCAGGTAATTTGGCAGCTAATTAAATGCTTTGATTGGTTGTAATTGGAGTACCGTTAAAGCAGGAGTTTACCCCGTATCATGGGGGAACAAATTAACAGAAGGTGACAATTAGGCCTATAGTGTTTTGCATACTGTTTATTAATTGATGAAGCTTCAACAGATTTGTTGTTGACTGAATGAGTTTTGGAGTGTGATTGCTTGATTGATTTCAGTTGATGAATGAATGAACATGCATTTGAGTGAACCAGCTTTACAGGTTCATGTGTGACCTCTTGACTCACGTCTGAGGTTGCTGAATGTATCGAACACGGTTCGAGAGACTGAGATTGTGTGAGTAAGCACTGCACACACTGCAGGACACCGGTCCCTCTCTGGGCAAATATAATAGGTGTGTTTTTGTCTCTGGCGGTGCTGATGTGTGTCACATGCCTTCTCTCTTCATGCCCAGTCCGGGTGCCAAGAGAGGGGCTTAAACCTGCGTCTGGAGATGGGAGCTGTGGAGATCCCAGGGAGCGGATGCTTGGCACCGTGAAATAGGATTTGGGGAGGACCGAAGCAATGAAGCGAGAGGGAGAAGAGCAACTGCCAAGTCCTCTCTACGGATTTGATGCCCCCCTCCTCACCCCTTAAACATATTCAGCTTGTGCACACGCACACACACACACATACTTGCATAGAGGGAGAGAAGGAGAGGGGGATTGTGGATGGAGAGGGAGAGAAAAGCAAAGCAAAGAGGGGAGTATGCTAAGAAGAACAATGTTTGGAGCAGTAACATATAGTGCAGTCAGAGAGACAGTGACCTGAACATGTGTTCCTCACCGTAATCAACTCATACAACTCACTAATCCTGCCAGGGCTTTTACCAGGTGCCCCGTGCCTGGTTATACTCTGTGTTTATGGTTTCCTGCATGCACGTTGCAGATCATCCTCTATAAGTGACAGGCAGAGGTTGAAAAAGAGAGGAACAGTAGAAAGGGGGGAGGTAGAGGGGCGGGGCTACTCACATGGCTGTCACAGGGGGTGATTGATTTTCCGCCCCCTGTTATCAAGGCCAGCAGCCACCAGGACCCCTAATACCCCCCTGTCTGACACTCGCACATACTATCAGCAGCTCAATACCCAGAAAATAGGCCTATCAAGTGTCATCTGTCTTTCTCTCTCTCACGTGGTCAAAACAAATATCTAATCAGCATAGTTGGCTCTGTCTGCACGGAGCAGAGAGAGTAGAAGAAAGGGAAAACATAGTTGGCTGGGTTCGCCTGTAGCTGACGGAGCACAAGAAAGGGAAAACAAAATCAGATAGGAACCCGAGCACAGATGAGTGAGCTGAGATGATTCAGAAAAGCAAGATGGATGTATCTAAGTGGATGCCTCTGGGCATTTCTATTTCAGATCACATCTTTCTGTTTATCTCTGTGCTGAATTCTGATCGGAGGAAAGCATCAAACCCCAAAGTTGATAGCTTCTGAGCTAGACTGCTGTAAATGATGTTCAAAGGGGGAAATGAGCACATAGAAATGTGGCGACGGAAATTTCAAGGCAAAACAGCACTCTTCCTCACACTTCCTCTCTCTGCCTGCCTTTACCTCTCTTTCCTTTTCTTGCCTCTTGTTCCATGCCCTCTCCAACCCCCTCTTAAATGATTTCTTCTCTTTTTTTTTCAATTTTCCACAAAGGACATGTGCAATTTTGCCATTACTCATATTATTGCTGGTGGCTGCAAACTGAGTCTTGGCTCCATTCCTCAGGGGTAATTGGAAACTGCAGGTGTGAGAGGGCACATTAGCATACACAAGCCTTGCACAGCACACTGCTTCAGCCCTAATGGCGGCAAGAAAAATATATCTATCACGCTAATGCCGAAGAGATGGATGTGTACTGTAGTTACACCGCTGAGAACAGTCATAAAAATATGGTACCCTGTGGTGTTAGTGAGTTTGTGCACACTTTTCCAACTGTCTCTGTATGTTTGTAAGGTGTACCTGAGACACGTAGACAAGAGACAAAATGACGCTGAGCATCTGATACCATCTGTATAAAGAAAATGGATGTGTAGATCATATGCCATAAGTGGACTTTGTTTTGCTCAGGCCAGTTCTGATCCTTCTTAAATTGTGCTTCCATACCAAAATAAATGAGTTGTGCTGGCTGAGTTTAGCAGATGTCACATTCTGACACGTTGTATTGCACACTTATCTCCTCAGTGCTCTGCCCTTTACAGCACATTGGGCCACTGTGATAAAAGTTCATCTGTGATGAAGTGTTGATTCAATCAACAGCTGCACGATTCAGAGGATTCATGTGAATGATATCCAACCAGTGAAACAATATCAACCTCAAGTTGCAGGTCTTGTGATAGTGTAATGGAATATGCCGACAATCTTATCTTCAGCAAATGTTTGACATTATGAAGGGGAGACGGAAGAAGAGACTGCCCATGACGTTAAATGTTGATTAACATTAGTCTACAAAATTATTTATAGGTTCCTATTGCAGGAAATCTAATAAGTAGCAATGAGTGGATACTCTATGTGTACCAACTTTGACGTCACATGGACTCTCTAATATCTAATCGATGTGTTTATTTTTTAGACATCGGGTTGATTGGGGTACTGGTCCTTCATTGACAAGACACTACTAAAAGCTATGATTCATGCCTGGCTTGATTTAAAGAAAACAAAAAAAGAAATGCATTAACAATCATGTCCATTTGCACTAAGTTAAGATAATATTTTTGACTGTTGGTTTTTCCGGGAAAATGCAAATTAAATCATCACGTACCATTCAGGATGAGTCATTACCTCAGAGTCAGGTCCATGTCATCCCCTCTCTCATTATCAAATAAAGCAGAAAATGTAAAAGAAAAAAAATAATAAAAAGTTATCTTGAAAAAGATAATTACAAAAATGTAAAACCTCACACATTAGCCATGGTGGTGCCACCTGTTGGTCATTGTTTTTACATTCTCTATGAAAATAAAAGCAGAGATCAGTGAATTATTTAAGTATGACACTCTTCAGTTATCCAAGTCCTTCAGTTCAATAACACAAATGAATAAAGCAAATTCAGTTACTGACTTTACATACAATAGGTCCGATGCAATCATCAATTATTTTCACTTTCAAATTACTAATATTTAAATAAACGATAACTCATTAAAAGAAGTGTGTATTTAGGGGGATTAATTGGCAGTAATGGAATGTAATATTCATATATTTAAACATTTTTCATCAGTGTATAATCCCCTGAAATTATATCTCGAGAGAACGGACAAATTTAACACTGGCTCTAGTGAGAGTCTTTTACATTTTTACGTTACTTAAAGGCCACCGTAGTTTTCCAACATGCTTGGAAAAGGAGGGATGAACGGAGGGGTATTGAGTTGGTTGCATGCTGCAACCTCACCGCCAAATTCCTACACGCAGCTCTTTAATTGTTGGAGGCCAAATGTTATTCAGTAAAAATCATGACATATGTGGTATGTATCTTTTTTTTTAAAACTTTTGGCAGAAAAATTATTACAAACTCACAATTTTTTATTTCAGCCAAGAGTTGAGACAGTCTCCAAATTAAAAATTCCATGAAAATCCAATCATAATGGAAGAGTTGGTGCATACCGTGCATACATATGCACAGTAAGGCATATGTGTGTGTAAGTGTGAGTGCGAACCTCACTTATTTGTGAACACTGTAGAACATATACTGTGTGTTTGCCATGTGTAATGCCACCTGAACCACAGAAATGGGGGCAGCATTTCACCTCTACTGCTGGGTTCATACAATCTGAAATTACAGTCGTCAGTTATAAAATAACTATGTGCTAACAAGCGGGCAGAATATGCAATATTCAACCAAACTACTGTAGCTCTTCATGTGATCATGTTTACATTAACTATCTGTGTGTTTGTGTTACTGTTTGGTCCATGTAAACTATTGGCGTTTTCAGAACAAACAGTTCTGGACAAACCCTGCCCACTGGGGAGCTCCTACCAGAACTGCATACCTTCAAGGGCTTTCCTTCTGTAAGCATTCGCATCTCCAATATAAATGCTGAGGTGACGTAAAACGGAGAGCGCCTCTAGCACACACCTCAATCTGGTAGATTGGCAAGCGGCGAGTTCACTGCATTCGCTTCGAGCTCTATTAGCCTCTTAGTAATATAAGATTAAATTATCACAATGATATACACACAAGCAAAATAGTTGTCACAAAATTACTTCTGTGGTTTCAGTTCCAAACGGCATCCTCAGCCAAGTGGGTGTGCTTTGTGCTATTGTGTTAGCTGTTATGTTACTGGGTTAGCTGTTATGCTACTGGGTTAGCTGTCATGCTACTGGGTTAGCCGTTATGCTACTGGGTTAGCTGTTATGCTACTGGGTTAGCTGTCATGCTACTGGGTTAGCTGTTATGTTACTGGGTTAGCTGTTATGCTACTGGGTTAGCTGTTATGCTACTGGGTTAGCCGTTGTGCTACTGGGTTAGCTCGCTGAGCAGCAACTCCCTCGTTTTGTGGCTCACTGGATGTGTGCTCATGAACGAGTTAACTTCTTGGTCACTATCGGTCCATTTGTCTGTATTTCCTTCAATTTGTTGGTGTTTAATGATTTTGTTTACACGGCTAACAAGTTTTTAAAACTTGAGTTTGCCGGTGCTCATGTGTTTGACCAATCACTATACATTTATGTCACTCATGGTTTTTGTTGTGCTTGGAGAGTAAGTACTCTGATACAGGAGCTAAGAAGTCCTTCAAAACAGCATTCTAAGTTCTTGGAATGTGGACACAATAAAAAAGGAGGTTCTTAGAAGGTTTTAGAACTATGAATAGGTTCCTCTGGTCTGAAAACACCTTTTGATAGTTTGTTTATTGGACTGAATCCAAAGTGTCAGAAAAGAGTAAACGACCCACGCCTTCATCTTGTTTTCCCCGCGGGCAGGAGACCACCCTCCCGGGAAGAGAGCTGAGGTTTACACTGGTTGAATTCGAGCTAAGTGCTATACCTGAAGGTATGTGTCCTAAGTAAGTAAGTAAGATTTATTTATAAAGCGCTTTTTACAGACATAAGTCACAAAGTGCTCAACAGGGGCAGAATTAGAGACATAAAAAACACAATGTGACCATATAAGGGCCAATAATTTACATACACACTGAAAGAACAAAATTAAAACATGGTTTAAAAGCAGGCCTAGGACATGAGTTTTTAGTCGAATACCAGTCTAAACAGATGTGTCTTGAGCTGATTCTGGAATGAATTCACAGAATCTGAGAAACTTAGGGGTGCAGGCAGAGCATTCCACAACCTTGGTGCTACTGCCTCAAAAGCTTGATCACCACGGGTGCGTGGGACAGACAGATAACCTAACACGTTTGACCTGAGAGCGCGGGCATACTCATTTCAATAGATATCTCTGCAACAGAACACATAGGCGTCTTTCACATAACGTCACAACACTGTAACCTCTTCACATATTTTGAATGTAGAACAATAATTCTGTCCATATCTTACACGTTGCATCTTTAATCAGCTTCACTATGGCCCCATTCAATAAAGGCGGCATCAAGGCGGGACTGTTGCGCCGTTATTTCTATTATATGTGAGATTGTCTCTCTTTCTGTGTGTGTTTTGTTAAATGACTTATAGCAATCTATTCAGCCTATAAGAGGAATTTATCTTAAGTATCAAGCCACCATCACAATAGTTTCTCCTTTGTGTGAGTGAAAGGAATAAAAGAACAGCAGGAATATCAAATTTTCTAGTAATCACAGGTATATCTGGATACAAAGAGTGCCAACGGGCCTCACTTTGCCACCAAAAAATAAATTAAAAGCAGGGCAACCAATTTCTTATAAGGAGGTGAAATAATGACCCATTTGGACCCCCCATAGTGTGTGTATAGGGTGTGCACCCCCCCCAACATGCTAACCATAGTCTTGTGTTATTACCATATCCACACACACACACACACACACACACACACAGAGACTTGTAGGGTCTTTCTTTGTCCTGTCTGTAGTCTGCAGTTTTTCTTGTCTACAGAACAGTGCTGGAAAAGCTTGTTAAACAGTGACATCCATTGACTCCCAGACCCCCCGCTGAGCACATCTCACTGCAGTTAGGGGCTTCATGGGAGCGAACCAGCCATCACTCCACTTCTTCAGAAAAGCTGTAGTCACCTCACAGAGCATGCATGTGCACTGATAAATAAACATAGGGCAGAAATTAAAACATGTCATTAACAGAACAAGAGACGAGCAGGAGAAAAGTGAGAATATATATATATATATATATATATATATATATATATATATATATATTATATATATATATATATATATATATATATATACATTAAAACAAGAATCCAGTTAGATTAAACATGGCATTATTGGTATTCAAGCAGTGAGAAAGAAATGTCTCTGCTGTGTATAATTGCATACTTAATGCTACACCACTGCTAACTACCATGCTGTCCTCCCCTTGACAGTACATGAATACATTGCTGTTGATGCTGCTGGAAATATAGAAACTGTAATCTGCTTGAATTTAAATGAATTTTAAAAAACTTATTTGGTTGTCTAACAAAAAGAAAAGCTACCTGTCCTTGACTCCAGCGGTTCTTCTTTTCTCCATGTGCAAAGTATGTATTGATGTATAGATTATGTATATTTATACATATGTGTATCTGGGTTTCATACTCTAGTTGCTTCTGGGTTTGATCAGACTGACCTGAACTTCTGACCTCTGTGTTTCGCTGTACATTAGTTTCTAATTCATGTTCTTAGATTTTTAAAACACAACATGAATAACTAAAATAAAAAAGTAATAATTCAAAAGAAATTACTGCAACTTAATGAAACAGCTGGCCCCGTCGTACCACTGCTGCTATTTCTGATAATATTGAAGAACATTTTTACATCTTTATCCAGATCACAGTATTACAACTAAACTCTCACTCAACTGACTGTTGAGCAATATTAAATAATAAGAAGGCTAAAACAGTAAAGTGATTGTATTTCAAAAGTTATTACGTGAGATATCTATTATTGTATAATATTGCATAATATAGGAGATGCTCTTATTGTTTCAGCTACAACAAATAGTCTGTCAAATATATTCAGCCAACAGGAATAGTTATTTAATGTACAATATCCCATGTTGGGGAAAGTTGTTAAGAGTACTCAAAAAAGAAGAAAGAGATGTTATTGTATTTTACTTAAAATCACTTTCAAATAATGCCAACAATTCTTCAAAGAATTATCTTTAAAAAAGCTGCTAATAAATCCCAGTGATGCCAGTTAATTGCATCAATTAGGCTCATGATGTTACAAACTTAGAGCGTCTATAAAAACTTCATTTATGTAGCACCTTAAAAAAAGAGTTTATAAAGCGCTTTGACAGACAAAAGCAAGATACAAGGCAATATAACAACAGACAGTGAGACGAAACAAAATCCAGACGAAACATTTTAAATTGAATCACAGATGTGTCAGATGGAACAACACACATCAACACCCAAAGCTCTCAACATTATGTATTTTGTAGATGAATGTCTTATTTAAATTGTCTCCAATTTTTTGGTCTCCAACTGAATTTTTTTTTTTTGTTACAGGTGTCTAAGTCCAAGTGAACTTGAGGTTTAATGTGCAACAGTACCTCTGACACGTTTTTAAACCTTACCTCTAATACAGCAGATGTTGTCGTTGGAAATGAGAGGCAGCAGGCAAGTGTCTGTTTCAGAACTGGGCTGTGCTCTGGTGTTTCTCATTAATGTACGAGACAAAATATTATGAAAGTACTGGCGAGGTGCTGCCTTATGTCCGCAGGTATTGGCAGCTATAGAGTTAAATGGTGGTACATGGCAAACTAGTGTCAGAGTTTGTGTATTCTTGTATTTGTTTTCTTTAAAAATGTGCAAGGATGGGTCTGTGTGTGTGCGTGTGCGTGTTGTTTTCCCTGCAGGAGGTCAGAACACTACGGTGCTGACTGACTGTGAAGGATTATTATGGGATTAGTGGTGTCTCGGTTACCACGGTGAGATGATAATCACAGTGGCTGTCCTCTGATCTCTATAGGGATAGCAGCGTCAATCAAACTGGAGACACTTAGAGATGAGAGGGAGCACTGCTGGGAGTGTGAACACGTGTGTGATGTTGTTAGGTGTTACATGTTGTGCCAATGTGTTGATATTTTGTGTGAAACAGCTGTCAGGGGGGGGGGGGGGGGGGGGGGTTTTTTTTTTTCATCTCACCAGCAGATGAGTGAATTTATGTTTTATGGAAATAAAATATGGCCCTCACCTCACTCCCTCCGTGCCTCCAGATGGTCCCTGTGGAGAGAGGGTGATTATCTGGCCCATCTGAGCCAGGGAACCTGAGAGTGTTGATGTTGGGTGGGCAGTGCGGTGCCACGCCAAGCCTCCTGTCCCCAGGAGCCTGAATACGATCCCCTTTACCTGCCCCCTGTCTCTGGTCCTCCCCCTCCCTCCTCCACCCCTCCACCGGCTAGACTTACAGCGCCTCCCTCCTCCTCCTCCTCCTCCTCCCCCTGTCTCCACCCTGGGATAGACTTTCTTCCACCTGACAAGGCTTGGCCTCGATTACTGGAATACCTGGACAGGTAAGTCTACTGAGAAAGGTCTCAAGTGCATGCATGCGTTTGTATGAGGCAGAGAAGGAGAGAGGGAACGAAAGAGTTAGTGATGCTTAGCAACCTATCAGGAGCAAAACAGCAACATGGTTGCTGGGAACTTGGCAGGGCACTCTGTTCCAAAGTCCTCTTTAGTAATCCCATGAATAAATAACCAGGGGTCGCCAGCTCTGTTAATAAAGTCTTCCTCGTTTTGATTTTCAATCTACTCTCCCTCCTTTCTCTCCCCTTCTCACTCCATCTTCTCATCCGCTGGCTAATTAGGCCAGGTCTTCGGTTTCCCTGTCATGTGTGTGATATGAGTTTATCAGAGCGGCCTGTCAGGCTGCAGGGGTCAGAGAACGGTGTTGTTGGACCAGCATGCAGCCTGAGCCCCGGGACAAGCTCAGCAATAAGAGAGAAGCAAACCAGCGAACGGATCAGAACTAGAAAAAAAGATCCAATAGTTTTGTTTTCAAGCTCAGAGACGCTGCAGAAAGACTCAGCAGAAGACAAGAATTCATTTCAGTAAACAAGTACCAATAGGTCTGCTATTTCATTCAAAACTAGCTTAAGGTCATCTCATGCAGTGCTTGATGTGACACCAAATAAAAACACAAATTGATCTGCAGAGCACTTTTTGTGTTTGAGGACTTGTCTTAAAATGAAGGGGGCTCCCTGTGTTCACTGTATTTTATCCCTGAAAGGATTTAAAAAGAAATAATATATTTATTGTTTCATTCTGAAGCACTTTGTAGTACAATTTGGCATTTCCAGTTGGTCAAAGAAACTGAGAATAAGATGACGGCCTTATCATTAATTGAACTTCACTTTCTTTATATTGTTATTTCTAGGTTTTATTCTCCAATCCAAAGGGATTCAGATGAATAAATACTTGATTTGGTCTTTCTGAAGGAATTCAAAATACATGTTTTATTTCTTTCCTTCTTGGAGCATATTTAAAAAAAATGTATTTAAATATTTAGCTTGGTCTCTTGCTTCGAGTTGAATATTTTTTTAAATGTAATGTAAATACTCAAGTAGCTAATAGCTTGAGATCGATAATTATCATCATTGGATGGAGCTGATATCATTATAACCATTGATATATAAAAACTATATCTGTAAACTATATCTGTATTGTATTGTAATGTTGGGGTTGACCCAATATATGTTTACATCATATATTATAGACGATGTTGTTTTTTCAAAAATCTGGCATTTTACATGAAATAATTGGGTTCTTTTGAAAGATTCAGTTATTTAGAAAAATTACAAAATTCCCACTTGGCTTCATAAAGTCTGTCTTTGTGGGAGCTCTTCCAAAGTATATTATTCATTGAACTCATAATTTAATAAAACCCAAATTACTTATTCAATATGGTACATTAGTGACTAAACAGGTAATTGTTTCTGTCCAGCAACGGTTATCTTTCTCTTGCAACAGATTTGAGCTCCATTGGGGAAAAAAAGGATTTCTTTCATCTGAGGCACAATTTCAAAAAAATGTTTCTCTGAGTGGAATCAATGTAGCAGTATTACTGCCTTACAACTTCAATTTGAATTGTATTTTCTTGTAAAACATTCCATGATATTATCATTTGTCCTTAAAGATTGGTTCAAATCTTCCTAATTTAAAATTACCACCAGTTTGTTAGATTTCGGATTCATTTGAAATCTTGTTTTTTACTTTCTATAATTTGCACTGCTGCAGCACATCACTAGGATGCACTGCAGTGCATTCAAGAGAGGGCAGTGTAACCACACATGCGGGGTGTGCTTGAGGCTTTCCTCTATTTCAGTATCTATCTCTCACATATACAATGTTACTATTTCTATACACCGCATGTTGGCTACATCTACGTTTGTTCCACTCTTCATCATTGCAAATCAGACCTTTCTGGCAGCAACTTGTTTTTTTTTGTTTTCAACTGACATTTGTCAAGGCAAAATGGGAAGTAAATAAAACGTAATAAGTACGACTAATATAGTTTCAACAGATGTTTCTACAGTCAAGAGTGAAAAACCCAGTGGTCAAGCTGTGAGGAAAAAGCTGCGCCTGGTAATTGCTGCAACACCCACTGACCTCTGTGCGACGTGCATCAGCATACCCGACGATCACATGTAAGAAAATTGCTTCAGAGTCGGTGTGTTATTGTTTCAGTGATCCCAGAGAGGTTGCTTTTCCTGGCCCTGGGTGGCATCATTAACACAGTCTGGAGTAACGCATTTAAATCAGATGGCATTGTCACAGGTGTAACTACTGCTGTTCATGCATGTGATTAATGTCCCCTTTTTTGATTAATTTCCTACGTTGGCTGTGAAGCCCTCACATTTGTGATTAATGAACCTGCAGCCTGTGTAATATAATGGTGGCTTGGTACATATTGTGTGTGTGTGTGTGTGTGTGTGTATGTGTGTTCTCTTTATGGCTGGTGTCAGCGTGTAGCATCCTTCAAATCCCGGTTCAGTCAATGGGCACAGGCAAAGTTCAGGCAACAGGAAATCATGCACAACACTTGGAACTCTCCATGTCTTAAAAGCAGAGTCTGTCTCACTGTGAAGTCACGATAGGGGCGATATATTGGGCTTTCCTGCTGTAGTTAATCTTGGAGACAAAGACACAGAAACTGGCACAGCCCTTGTATGTGAAGTTAGTTGCAGGCTGATACATAAAGCCACATACACTGACGCAGCTCCGGTCCCATGGGTCTAAGCTTCTATCTCTGCCTGAGGGCTGGGAAGGGTGTGACCAAGATGCTGCAAAACCACAGCCTCACACTCTTCCCCTGTTCACAAAAGTGAAGGGCGAGGAAATGCGTACACAGCTTGGTTATACTCACTCACTGTTGACCTTTTGACGTCTCAGTCAATATTCTCTCTTCTCTCCCTCTCGGGCTTCTTCCCACTACACCCCACCTTCCCCATCTCCCCGGCGGTGACAGAGTCGGAGGACACAGCGGTCTGTAATTAGCTGGTTGACCCCGGGGTTGGGTTGTGTGACCCCGGCAGCCGCGAAGCGCACATCCAGCCTGATCAGATGAGTAGTTCTGAGGGATCAGTGGTTGAAAGACAGCCGCCTCCTCGCCTGAGCCAACCTAGTCACATTAGCCAGCGCAGCCGAGATGGGCACAGTTACAGGAGCCCAGCTGCCGAGCCCAAACAGAGTCACAAACACCTGTCTGGGTAGAGTACAAACATACAGACACATGCTTTTCAACATCCGCGGACACCGATGTGTGCTGCAAAACACGCTACCTGCCACCACTCAAGGAAAGGAGTGGTGGTGGGGGGCTGAGGCGTAACCTGACCCAGGTAGGGGAAGGAGAGGGGGGCAAGGGGATGGGATGGGAGGGGAGGGAGGGGCAGTGCTGGCCCTTGGTCAAGTGCCTTGTATTCCACAAACAGGCCGCATCCAGTTACACTCTACCTGAGACGCTGAGCCTGAGGAGAGGATTCAAAGAAAAGCAAGTGGACCTCCCTCCCTTTGGTGCACCTTCTTTGGCTAATGGAGATTTCACTCTTTGAAAATACATTCTGATTTCCTCCCCGAGCGTGTATCCAGGGATTTAGTGAAAATCAAGACATGCTCCTTTCTTCTCAGTCAGTTTATGAGTAATTGTGTGTTGTTGATGTTTTTTTTTCTTTGCAGCTGCAGAAGTATTAAAAGCGTTTGCCATCGCAGAGGTACCTCCGAGCAGGTGGATAATTGGTAAATGTGGCTCAGCTGTGTTTGCTGTCTCTGCTGCTCACGACACTAATTAAAAGCAGCGCGACGGGAGAAAGGGAGAGAGTCATCAAGGACACGCTGGGAGACGTTCACCTGAGAAGGCACAGTCACCGATGCTGCGGGCAACATCAGCATGACCCGAACGCCGGCGCCGTTTGAAGTTGTGACAGAGAGAAAAGAGAGACAAAAGTGTCTGGATCTGAGACTACCGCCCTTGGGGTAAATAAAGAGATAGGAGGAAATAGAGAGGGCAGGGGAGAGAAAGAGAGCGCATGAAAAGAGCGCGAGGAGATGGCGACATGCAGAGAGACGAGGTTAATAAGAAACATTTTTTCTAGATTCAGAGGAAAAGGCGGAGAGACGAGAAAGCGAAAGGGAGAATCTCTTTAAAAGTTAAGGCCTCCTCTTTAGGATACTTATTGTTTAGTCTCACTTTCCGTTGCTCGGCCGTCATTCATTTCTACCTCTTTACCTCTCTCAACTCATCATGTTTACACAAGCTGTTACTGCAATTTCCCTGTTGTCAAACCGCTCTGCTGTTTTTCCTCCTTCTTTCCCCACTTCCTTTGTCTTTTTCCTGCTGGTTGGAAATCTGCAAGGCTTGCTCATCGGCGCCAGCCTCTGTTAATCCCCTCCCAAAGCACCTTAGCAACGCTAGGAATTTAGAGATGCTAAAAAAAAAAAAACACACGACGACAACGACAACAACTGTTCTTAACACTGGGCTCATATTGGCAAGAGTGGCCACATCTTGAGATGTGCGTGTGTTTTCCATAAGTAGTTCACAACAGTCTGGAAGGGTGTGATAACCAAGGATCTCTCAAGAGTGTGTGTGCCGTGTGTGTGCCATGTGTGTGCGTCTGAATGTGTGTGTGTGTGTGCGCACAGAGTGGGAGTGTATGTTTATGTGATATAGTTCCTATAACAGCAGCAACCTGGTAATCACTGCATGTAGTCACCTGAGATGCTCATTATCTAGTCCCTGTACACGTTCTGTCTGTGCCTGTTCACCCAGTCTTTACCTCAGCGCGCGCGCGCGCACACACACACACACACACACACACACACACACACACACACACACACACACAGCTGGACTCTTCTCTCACCAGTGTTCGTCTTTGTGCGGTTGGTCGCACACACCTGAACGAGTCAACGATAGACCGAGAGGCTGAGCAAAATATAAATGACTTGTGTTATCACGGGCCTAACTTTGATGTGAGCCAAATGCCTTTATGGAAAAAAAGAAAATCAATAAAGCAAGGTTACAACGCTCACAGCAATTATGCCGTTAGTTATTTTTCATTTGTTGGCTTTTGCGGTTTTCACACATCAACACACATCCCCCCCCCCCCCCCCACCTCTCTCTTTCTCTCTATCTAAAATCAATTACTAAGGGGCGATGGTAAATTAATTGAGGGCGCATTTAAGCCTTGAAATTAACACAAAGTTTAAATGTTAAAACTTTTCCATAACTTCTCACTTTGAAGTATATAATTTACCTCCCAAATTGAATGTGGAAAAAAAAAAGACATGAAGCACAATAATTTATTCTTAGGCAGAAATAAGATGCAAGATTTTATTTAATATGTAATCCCTTTTTTTCCAGCTAAAGCTAACACAACAGTAAAACAGACGGTACAATGAACGTGTATAGTAAAAGATGTGTCTCACAAGAGGACAGTTAATCCGTGAAGAAAACTGTACAAATAGTGGGCTTTTTTTGAAAATGTAAAATAGAAATATTCATGACATGTCACTTCATGCACTGGAAAGATGTCAATTGACACCTAAGATGATATGTGAATAATAAATGTTTACTTTCTTTCTGCTTCTTTAGATAAAAGAGGTTTGAATTAAAATGAAAACGACCTGTTTCACACTGTTTCCACACTGACTGAGGCTCCACTCTACTGATGCTCTGGTCCCTAGTGCCAGATCAGTACACGTTTCTCATTGGGCTGGTCACACGGCACATTAAATACACTGAAGGCTGTAGAAATATTCATTTCAGGCATTTTGACGGATTTTACAAATCTGAAAATGCAGCGGGTTCTTGGAAAACATGCCAACTGAGGGACTAAGAGTATTAAGACAGTGAAGCTGGCTCCAGTAAAAGGGAATTTTGAAACGAGAGCTGTTTATTGTTTTTGCTGAGATGGGGGAAATATAGGGCTGGGGTTGTTTATTTTTATTTTTTACTGTCGATTTTCATGGTCGACCTTTAGGTAAGCCACATAAGATAAAATGATCAAATAAAATCTCCACATACTCCGAAACCAGACACTGTACTTAGATACAAAACATTGGTCAATAGGAGAAAAGGGTTGTGTAATTAAGGGGTTTAGAGGAGGTAGCATCACATGGGAAAGAGTGAATGGAGGAAATTTGGGGCTCTGACTGTCGCTGACATTTTCCTAAAGGTCTTTTTTCGCCCACAGCACCTATGTTCTAGTGCTCGTCATAATGATGGCCTGACAGCAGAGGAGACGAGGTGCTATCTGTTAATCACAGGCCCCTCAGTGATCCATGTCCACTGGTGATAGCCATGATGGACAGTTTGCTGGAAGAGAGAGACAGACAGAGAAAGAGGGAGATGGACAAAGAGAGGATATTGATTTGTAGGGATATCAAATGTCAAAAGTCAATAAATAAAGACACAGCAGAACACAGCAAACAGCGCCCCGTAGTTTCATATGTAGGGTTTGTGCTACAACAAATACATGTGCACAATATGTACATGTGTGTATTCATTGATAGAAAGAGACACACAAGTACATGGTTATTTTAACTGAATGCATAACAGCCAGCAGGTTATCAATTCAATTACAAATGACTCAAATGTATCCCGCACCTTAAACAGTCTGATAGCTGACAACAATCTAATGGCTCCGGAAACAAATTGAGTAGGGTTATAATCATTAAAAACTATTTATCTGTTCCTCTTGGACATATTGCTGTGACATACACATCTTTCACTTGTTCCAATCTGACCTATCTAAACGACCCGTTTTGTTGATCACTTGACCCCGCAGAGTTCAAAGGTCGGCCGGTTCAAACAGCTATCAGCACGCAGCAGGCACCATAAAACCGCTGTTTCTTATTTGAACCATTTGACCCCACATTAACCTCATTCTCTACTGCCCTGAGAATTATCACCTGCCTCAGAGGAGCAGAAATCCTTTGCAGCATCTGGTGGGTACGCATGTGTGCGGGCCAGCGATAGAGAAGCACTGCAGGTGTGCTGTACACCACACGCTATTGAGCGAATTGTTGAGTTAGCGGGAGCCAGTGAGCACAAGAGCCTGTCAGTCAAACGGTGAGCTTTTTGTATTGTGTTCAAGACTAAGAGTCCACAGCCGTACTTCAGCACAGCGACGCTTTGAGGGAAATGCTAAAGTCATCAGGCTAACATGCTCACGATGTTCACATATGGTAGAGATGGGATGGATTCCCCTGTTAAACTCTTGCAAGTGTTCATCAAGACAGTTGTAAGATTACAGAGTTGGTCGGTTAAAAATACTTGATAATACAATTAAATGGAGATTTCATTACATTGAACAAATAGGCTTTGGCTGATAAGAGGCATCCATGTTTTTTTGATTTTCAGGCACTTCCGTATTTTTAAGCAACAAGTCGGATATGTTAGAGGATTCCCAGTCGTAATTACAATTCTAATGACTTGTAAATGACATTATTTGGTTGATGTTCATTAATTGTTCATTAATGGTGTATACACGCTGTGGAAACTAGTAATAGAGTAAAAGTCACGGGATCTGTGAAGGATTAATCGTTTGGGGACCATGAATTTAATCGAGATATTTTACTAAGGACCGAGGTGAAGAGACAGAGAGACTGAAGTAGAGCATTTCACCTGCTGGAAAGAGTCTGTTCAAGTGGGAGAGATGGAAGAACAAGAAAGAAAGTAATACTAGTCTGCAGGAGGCGCCATTACTTTCAAACTATTCTTCCTCACCTCTTACGCCGGAAAAACCTCAAGTACCGGCAAAGTGTGGCCTGCAGCGAGCTGCCATGCATGTCTATGGAAAGCTGCGGCGGAGCCTCCGAGCTCAGTGAGCTGCACTTGTTTCATTTGCGTTTGAAATGCGACCAAACTACAAAGTGGGGGTAGTTCAATTTTGGACAGCTAATTGGGGCCAGAGAATACCGGCAGCCAATGCGTTAACAGAGTGCTGTGACATGTTGACCTATATTGAGAAGAATTTCTTCCCGCCTGAAAACACATGAACATAGCCGTGGAAAAATGCAATATACAATGAAGCTGCTCCTTCACTGGACACTTCACATTTGGTTCTGTCTGAGAAACGGATATTATCAATACTCTCGCTGGTCGAAAATAAAATTCTGATGACTCAATTCTGACACAAGGTCTATTGTGTAAGTGAGGAACATCAAGCCACTTCACTTCATTAACATTATATTCAAAATTCCAACTTTTACTCCTGGGCACCTGGAATAGTTTGACCCGTGCTGTCAAGGAAACTCGTTCAAACTCTTTTCGGAGGCACTTAAAGACACTTAAAGAGAAAAAAATAAATATTGGGCCAAAGAGCCTTCCTTCAAGTGCAAAAACAGGATTGGAGCTGATACTTAAAACTTATCGTGTGACACTTCGTTGTTGTTCTGATTGCCACGGATCATTGGGACACTGGCACCAAAGTTTGTCTGACCTGAAAAGGGCACACGGAGACCCTGAGAAAATGGAGTTTAACTTTAAAAGATCCATGCTCCTGTAATTCTTCTTTTGAATTTAGAGATGATTTCAAGTATTTGAAGGGATAGTTAAAGTCCCATGTGTTCATACGAGAGACCTGTTTGTTCATGTGCCTTTTCAGGTCCCGTATACTGTATATCTATGTGATCCCATCGGGGTAGTCTACATGAGAGTGTGAGAGTTTCCTCTCTGACACGTCTCTGCATGGGACTAGCGTGCCTCATTCTCATGCGATTCATTGCATCTTCTTTATGATCCTCTGGTGGGGAATGAGAGGTACGCTGGCTGTAGAGGCACTGATTACTCGTCCTTGGGTTCTTGCCTGATTGTCTGGCTGCTAGTGCTTCTTGCCCTGTTGGACGTATTTCTTTAGCGACGTAGCTGCATACTGAGATCTCAGCAATTACTTTGGCGAGTACAAAGTTAATACTGTAGAACTGATGGCCAGAGCTACAAAAGTAAAAAAGCCAAGTTTGTATGAAACGCCAGTTTTCCGAGCACACCTGCTAAGGGCTGCAGTGCTGTACATACGGTTTAAAGGGCTGGGTAAAGTGGAATATAAATTGAGGGGTATGGCGAGCAATAAAACACATTGCCGTTCCGCGACTTGGCCGGCGGTGGAGGCAGTCACAGAGCCTAATGGTTTGTAAAAGGGAAAGCCGTAATGGCTGGACTACACGTTCACACGCTGGACGCCGACACGGTTGCGTTACACGTCACGCTAGCGTTGTAAATCTGTTCTATGGCACGGTTCTTTGCAATGGCAACGGTACACATAAAAAACGGCCGCTGCACTGACCATCCCAAGATTGTGTCTCTGCAGACACTGTTAACTGCTTAGCACTTCTTAAACTTAAGCTTACAATCCTCTAAAATGAATCCAATGCAGAAGTGTCTTAAACTTGCATTCTTTCTACTGGCTATTAGTGGGCAACTCCTCTGGTTGCAAAAATAAATCAGATTCTATAGAAGTCTATGAGAAAATGACTCTACTTCTCACTTCATTTCTTACCTCAGTAAACATTGTGGACATGAGTTTATGGTCTCAATCACTAGTTTCAAGTCTTCTTCAATACAGCATGATGTTCATTTAAAAGAATCATGGTCCCTTTTAGAGGGATATAACGATAGGATTCTACCGCTACCAGAGCCGTATGCAGCGTCTCTACGTCACCTCTCCGCAGTGAAAATATGTTCACTTCCGTTCACTGGTTGCAAAAAGTCAAGATGGCGACGGCCATAATCCAGGAAGACAACAGCCAAAACGCCAAACTCAAGGCTTCAAAACGACAGTCCACAAACCAATGGGTGATGTCACTACATCCACTTCTTGCATACAGTCTATGCTCAAAGCGCAATCAAACTCGAGCAGCTCGGACTGGGGGTGTAATTTGTGTCTCTTTTGAGGCATCACATGTCAAATTTAAATGTAGTTTAAGCAAGAATGTCAGTAAAATCTGTATTGATCTGTAATAACTCTTTCAGTTACTTGAGAAATCTCACTCTTCCTACCAGTAAGTGATAAAACATAGCTACCGTCCATCTCTTCGGTTATAAACCTGTTTATAAGGTTGTATGCTGGATGCCCCCAACCCACACTTCAAAACTCATTCTGGGGCTGTTGCGTGTAACACAACAGAGTCACTGTCGTGTATGTGCGTGTAGCCATGCTGGCTGTCCCTTTTACACTGACGTTGATTCGGCTCTGTGACTTCCTTCGGATCCGCTGCCGGCTTAATGGCAGAACAACTCTGTGCCCCCGTTCTGTGTTTGTGCCTCCTACATTAGTCGAGGCAGAATAACTGCACAGGCTGTGTGAAAGGGGCTTTAGTCTGTCTGCTGTCCGGTGCTGGACAGCTAGTGCACGAGATGCGGGTTTATCGGAACTTGTTTGCTTAAAACAACTTCCTGCTGTGGCTGGAAATTAAGTTGATGACTTTGCTGGCATGAAAACCAAGAGAATGAGTTCAAACAAGTGAAAAGGTCTGATAAAGCGGAGGGAAGCCTCGGAGTTCGGTGAAAACTTTCGGTGGGCTTGTCGAGTGACCTCGAATCACACTTCCCAGTAATCTGATCCACCTCTTGGTATAAATATGTCGATTAGTGACGCTTTAACCATTCTTGAGCACAGAGGTACGAATCATTATTGTCATAAGAGTTGTTTTGTAATTTTGTGGATCTGTTACTTGTTCATAAGACACACACACACGCACGCACACGCACACACACACACACACACACACATATATATATTCAGTATACAGAACACTTTGTATTTCATCTGTTTGCAGATAAAAAGTTCTTTATTTTGTATTTAATGAAGAGTAATTAAGGCAGGAAAACTTTTCCGACAAGAGTTTCACGGTCCTCTTAACGAAGCCCCTTTGTGTGAGACTACGTTCATATCAGCTGAGCTTCGGCTTATTTCACTATACAAGGCTGCTAACTTTCAGATACATGTACAGTCTGCTGGGTTTTTGAGATCATAATACTTTATAGAATAAATGTCTTAAAATCAAAACATATATTAAAAAGACATTTAGTAAGCTATAGTTCACCTGATTAAATAGGCCTACCTTGCAGAAACTTTGGAACATAGACCATAATAAAGTTGACAGAAAATATAACGGAGCACTAAAATGACTTAGTAAAATGAGAATTTCTGTTTTTAAATACAGATATACAGTATATGGCTAATTAAATTGTCCATGGGTGTGCTGGGGGACTCATGACCTCAGTACAATCCTGGCTTTAGCCCTGATTGAGAGTCTCCTCATCCTTTCATTCGGTGATGGACGGTGAGGCCACTCAGTATGCTGCACCCCAACCCCCCAAACATCCATCTTCTTCCAACTTATTCTTTCCTTTCTCCTCGTTCCTCCAAAAAAACTCCCCGGTTCCCGCGGAGCGGCTGGTTTTGTGTGGCCCCCCCCAGCACTGTCCCGTTTTTTATCACTTCTCTGACGGGTTACCCCGGTCCCCCTCGCACCTGCGCCGCTACCAGGTCCCTACAGGAATGCGCTGGGGCTTGTAATCGCCTTTGTGGGGGCCATTGAGTTGTACGGCTGACTGAAACTTCCCAACCTCACAGCGCGCTGGCCGCTGAATGGGGCTCAGCGTGGGGCGGCTCTGCAAACCACGGCCGCTGCCAAATTCCTACAGTGGCGCTCCACAATCACTCCCACACAGGCCCCGATACAGGCTACCGCCAGGCAGAAGGGACGGGGAGGGGCGGTGGGCCGGGACTTGGTGATGGTGGTGCGTGTGTGTGTGTGTGTGTGTGTGTGTGTGTGTGTGTGTGTGTGTGTGTGTGTGTGTGTGTGTGTGTGTGTGTGTGTGTGTGTGTGTGTGTGTGTGTGTGTGTGTATTGGGCAGAGAGATGGTAAAGTCTACATTTAACTCCATACAAAACAGTCACTTTTTGCTTCACATCGCAAATCTGGATGGGCATGCAAACATTTCTTGTTTTTTTTGTCACTTTTCGATTAGTCGATAAAGGGGAAACAGTGATTTAGGTCAACAATACACCAAATTTCTTTTTTTTTCTTTTTCTTTCATTTTGATATCTCACCTCTTGTCAAAAAGTCCCAGTGCAGATGTTATTCCAACAACGGAGAAATCTGAAAAATACAAAACAAAAAATAGAAAATAAAAAAGGCGTTTGAATGCTTGACAAAGTTTGAAAATAAAGCAATTTCTCATAACTTTCAGGACATTTGTGCCGCGTTTCGGTGCATTAGGTCCGTGGGCCGGCATATAGCGCGGTAGCTGTGGGTAGATAGAGCAGCACTGCAGGATTAAGAGGCAGCAAGATTGTTAAACATGTCAACGTGTAATTGCACGATAAGGCCCTTCCGAGGAATTCATTGGCCCAGTTGCTTTCTCTATTCCGCGCTAATCTCGCCCGGCACATTCGCTCTGTGCAATCTGTCTCCATAATCTTCTGTGACAGAGCGGGCGACGAGAGCAGCCTGTTTGGTAATTTTTTTTAGGAAAAGGAGGGAGGGGGGGGGACGGGGACGCGGAGAAAATATGCAGAGGCGTGATAAAGTGACGCTAATTATCCCCATTTAGGACTGGGAGTGCAAGGGATCGGGGCTTTACGAGCAACCGAGTGTGCGCTGGTGCTGATGGCCTCCTAGCACGGAATATATCGGTGGCTACAAGATAAGAGCATCGCGCTGTGGAGAGATTTATTGGCCGGTCAGCTAAACACACGCGAACACGCGCGCATGCACAGGCACGTGAACACAGGCACACAGGCACACAGGCACACACACACACACACGCACACACGCACACACACAAATACACCCTGCTGCCTCGGAGCCTTTATGCGTTGCACCCTACACTTACCCCTCTTCCACCTCAAGGTGTAATTTATTCGGGTTAAATTTGCCAGAACGCTCCTCTTTTAGCCAGGCGATGCGCCGTGACGCGCTCCGCCTCTCCGTGATTTCAGTGTTAATCCGCATCTCTTCACATCAACAGATAAGATAGAAACAGATGCAAAACGCACCATCCCATGCCATACGGTGCGCGCTACAGTGCGGAGAGATGTCTCCATAGATGCGATTTTTTGTTGGGGGGGAAACAAATTTCCAGACATTGTTCCTCTGATTTCTTTCAACAGATTAATGCTCAGCCAAACGTTACACGCTTTACTATGAGGCCTAACAGGTTTAATTGACATACCATGCAAGTCTTCATCAGTGTGAAATAGGCCCTTTAACTATGTATTTGAGATTAATTGATTTTAAAATGCCTAAGTAGGCATCATTTTTCCTCATTTGCATGTGTATGGCTATTAGCCTGTATCTACATATGCGACCTACAGGCAATACAAAAAAGATATATATACATGTCAAACCCAGCTGCGGTCTGTCAAAAAGTGACGTCATTTTCAGACCAATTTTTCATCATTTAAAAAAGATTAAATATCTGAATGACATATCTGTTCTCTCAAACATGTCTGATCCGCAATGAAGGTGCTTTTGTACAAAGGTGACAAAAGGTCCTCTCAAATCAAACATCTACAACTTTGAAATTCTGATGAGTCATCAGTAACCCCATTGTCACGAGCGTGCCTGGCCAGTGGGAAGTTTAAGTCCAGTCTGCGCAACATTTAGGCCGTATTGTTTTTTTTGTCGTGCACGTCGTTAGATGTACGCATGTTGAGGATGCACGCATTCAATCTGGAATTATTTCATGCTCTGCTTTGTGCTGTGAGTGCAACCGAGTTGTACACATGGACTATAAGATATTTTTCTTCCTGTACAATGTCAGACGGTTAATTCCCTGCAAGTCTCTTGTAGTTTCGTAAAACATGAATGTATTGTTGCCTCGTGTAGTTTTCCCGGTTCCCTTTACTTTCCTGCCTCTCAGCTATACTAAAAGATGATGGGACTATGCAATGAGGATAAAACCGTGGGTAAAATAACAGTTATTAAATGTGTCATTTTGAGCACTGCTCCATTGATAGCAAGATTTAGATAGTCCTATTTTATTTTGGTCTGTTGTATTGTTGATCACCATGAAGCTATATATAAATAAGCTATATCATATTTCAGTTGAGATATTTTTTTTTCTCTCAAAAAATTTAATTCCAAAAGAGAGATAAAGATGATTTAAAAAAAACGTATTTTCTATGCTGAAATAAATACAATCCTTGCATCACTATAGTATTTCTTATTTATTATTGTTATTTACTTTTTCTGCCCGAGTCGTATTATTTAAGTCAAGTGTTCAAAACAGAAGCAGTGGAATTACAAACTAAAAATATATGAATCTATTTGAATGATTTTTTGTATTTATTCAAATTTTTTTTTTTTGTTGAAAGGCCTAACACAAACTCATACTTAAAAAGTCAATATCAAAGCAAGTGAGTTATATGGCCTTTTGATTTTGTTGTTATATTTTTGGAAGAACATTTCGTTATTGATATTCTGATGTAATCTAATCAAACATGTGTAAGTCTGACACAACCTTGCAATTCATTAGAAAAATAGATATTTAGAGTTAATAAAACATTTCTGCTGCTTACATTTTCTATAAATACTGTCATAGCTCATAATCATTACCTCTTATTCCCATTAATACATGAGGATATTTCGTTAATAAAACTAACAGGTGGTTCGTCGCATGAGGCATTGACGTAATCAGATTTGTTTAGAAATGATAATATAATATCTAGCTTGAATATGGTTTGGCCTGGCACAAATAAAAAACTTTTTCATAATCTATGAATACATTTGTCATTACTCACATTAAAGGTTAAGTCCGTGAAACAGTCTGTAGGCCTCCGAGGAAACTTTCCTCGGAGGCCTACAGACTGTAGCTTTTACGCACAATTACGCACAAACAATTAGGCTATTTAAAAGCTGGTGGGATCATGTGGTGTCGCAATTTAAACAGGTGGCTATTTTTCTCGAGCGGAGGCTGAGTGATATTCTTGTGTCCTAAAACGTGAAAACAATCCTGTAAGAACATTGTGAAAATAATCAATCTAAGACCGTTGTCTTAAGAATCAAAAGCAACATCTGGTGAAATTTATTCAATTCTTCTTCATTGCAATATCAGGGCTTTTCACTTGCAGAAAAGCACTTAAATTACAACAGCAGTTGCCCGTCATCATTTGAAATATTAAAATTATTCACAATTTACAATAATTAGAGTGTTACAATAAAAAGAGATGGTTTCCAAGAATTAAGACACAGGCTTCTGCAAATGAACACAAATGTTTAAAGAAGGTGATTTCCCCATATCTTTTAAAGCACTTTCTTAAGATTATGACACGTTATCTCATTTTCAATAACTTACAAGAACCCCCAAAAGTATGAGACAATTGAACCAAATACCCCCCATGTGAACCTGGCGTAACCCTCAACCAAGACTGTGAAGTAATGGACAAAAAGATGGTTGCACAATCACCAATATCTCAGCATCATATTCGTTATATAATTCCACTGGTGGCTATTAAAAAAAAAAAAAAGATGAATTTGCTATTTACCCTTCATTTACAATATCATAAACATTCTGTACAAAATGCAGGTAGTTTTCGGGACCGGGGTTATTTAGAAAAGAGGTAAATATTTGGTTATGTGTTCGTTTGCAGTTTTCAATTATTCTGTGAGTTCTAAATGTGTGTTAGAGGGACCGTCCCGTTCACTCCAGCCGTGGCGCTCTGGTAATGCTGCGGCAAGGCATGGAGTCTACTTTGCATTGACGGGTCCCCCGGCTCTCCGGTCGGTAAATACATGCTTATCATCTCTCTCAAGTCTCCGGGGCAAGGACCCCGTGAGTGTGTGCTGCTGACGGGAGGGCTTACACTCGGCTCCGACTTCACCAGCGACCCTAACGTCCCCATGGCGGCTGAGGAGGAGACGCCGGAGCCCTGGTGCTGTGTGTAGGTGATCCCGCCGTAGCCGGATGGAGAAGCGTTCATGTAGCTCTGAGAGTTCGAGATGGGGCTGTACTGCAGCGCTGTCATGTCGTAGCGGTGCATGGGCTGGGGGTTGTGTGAGTGATGGTGGTGTGAGTGGTGGTGGTGGTGCGCTCCGCTCCCCGGGTGCTGGCTGTAGGCGAGCTGCGCCTCCTGCATCATCGCCGCGGCCGCCGCGGCAGCAGCCACCTGCCCCGAGTACGCACCGTTCGCCCAGCCGTTCATGTGCGCGTAGCCGGAGCTGGCGGAGCCTCCGTGACCCCCGGGGCTCTCTAACCTCTGCCCGACCCCGGATGAACTCATTCCGACTCCTAAACCAACTCCACAGCCCCCACTGGGCCCAGAAAGCAGTCCACCGGCAAGGGAATATTTGTCCTTTTTCAGCAGCGTCTTGGTCTTCCTTCTTGGCCGGTACTTGTAATCCGGATGTTCCTTCATGTGCATGGCTCGCAACCGTTTCGCCTCGTCGATGAAAGGGCGCTTCTCCGCCTCGGACATCACCTTCCACTCGGCGCCCAGCCGTTTGCTGATCTCAGAGTTGTGCATTTTGGGGTTCTCTTGTGCCATCTTCCTCCGCTGCCCACGGGACCACACCATGAACGCGTTCATCGGTCTCTTCACCCGCTCCTGATTCGCTTTGGACCCGCCGTTCGGCCCCGTTTGCCCCGTGGTCGTGTTCGTTTGGGGGCCGGGGGAATGCAGGTCAGTTTCCATCATCATGCTATACATTCACCTGGTTTTTAAACTTCGCCACCAACAGAGAAAAAAAGTCTATTTCAAAGATAGGCGCGCACGAGATCGGGTGCGCACAGGTTGACTGGGGTACAGAATAGATATTCTAACCCAAATGATTAAAATACGAGACAAAAATTAATCCGAAACGGGATATAAAATGTTCTCCAACCAGTATTTCACGCTGTCTTCGCCTGGGTTGGTTCACATCCACTGTGATAGAATGCGCATTCGAGCCACTTTCCCTGTCGGAGTTAAGAAGTTGGTTAAAGCGGCGGCCATATGATGCGCACTGACAGCGGTTAAATGAGCCACAAGCGGCCAATGGGGCTCTAACAGCAGAGTGATTTGCATGGCGTTTGGTCAGGTGACTAGAGGACCATAGAGGAAGAACACACCGGAGGAGGAGGAGGAGAAGGAGGAGGCAGAAAGGAGGGCCAATCCCACAAATAGCACAAGGCATTTGAAATTTCCAAACACGCTCTCGGAGACATCAGCTAAACAAAAATAACTAAGATTTTGTTAGCACGGATGTAGCGGGGTGCAGTCTTTGAGCACCATGAGTCAAACATCTAAATATATTCTTAGAACAGTTATGGTTTCGGTAAACGTGGTTAATACAGCCTCCATATGCAGCAGATATTAAACTCACAGGCTTCAACACAAGTTTAGATACAAATCTGGTTACTCTCCACTTATTTTCTTTATTTGTGCTTGAACTTCACAACGTGTCCCCTCATCTTTACCGGTTATTCTCAAATCTGCCGTGCGTCATATAAACACGGGCCCAACTCTATTTGTATGCACTGGAATTACAGTCTACCCAAACCAATTCTATATCAGCGGACTTGATGCTCCACCGGGGCTTCAAAATCCATTTTTTCAGACCACCTCTCTCTTTCTCTCTCCCCCCAGGTGTGTAATTAAGGTATGTAGTAATAGTAGGTGTCAGAGAGAGAGAGAGAAATTACACACTCCACGCGGAGGATGCCGTGAAAGAGGTTTGGTAAAGCGCCGTTGGTCGAAGAGGAGAAGCCTCTGAGCATGTAATGACGTGAAATTGCCGGGGCAAAGCGTCGATATCGCCGTCTGCTGGCGATGGTGAACGATTCCTGACTCAGCCTGTGCCCGCAGCTGAAGAAGAAAAGAAAGAGCACATGTAAACTGCTCTGCTGCTGTCATTTTCTGTGGACTTTTGCTCATACACTTTAAGTCCCTCATTTAACACCCAGGCAGCCGTTTGGAAACCGTGAGAGGGAGCCGATGGATGCGTCTTCCGAGCCCACGCATATATAATCCAGATTTCACAGCTGACCTCCCCTGAAAAGCCCAATCAACCCCTAATTGAAAGGGAAAACGAAAGACCACTTCCCGCGGCGAGACTAACGATTTAATCATTCCATCGTCCTTTGCTGTTTTTTATTTAATTGGGGCTTAGCTTGATATGGCTCTCTGTTTAGGGCCGGAGGGAGCGGGATCACTCGGACAGATCCATGCGTCTTTGGTAATAGGGTTAACGGGATATCACAATGGTCAATAAACGTTTCCAGTGGTCTCGGCCGCGTGGCTTAAGGCCCGAGGAAGATGGCAATATAATGACAACACGGAGAGCTGCAGGGCGGTGAGGGCCAGTGACGCTGTCACACAGGAAAACAAATAAACAAAGTAAAATAAAGAAAAACCATGACGGCGCACTGGCCTCTTATAATAAAGGGAAATACGCTGGTAAAGTGCCTCAATATTAATACGAACACTTATCACATGACAAATCCATAAAAGGTATATGGAATTATATTGCTAAATTGAAAAGTAAGGAGTAGTATTTTATTGACCAAACCAGATAAGTCCAGTAATACAAGCAAATATAAATTGGATTTTGGCACATTTGCTATTGCAAAATTTAACAAAAAACATTTTCAGACTTTTTTTAATGCATTGAGCCATATATCTTAATATCAGTCTAAATTAATTCAAACAGACTTCACAAGCATCCACAATGGTATTGTTAAAGAAACACATGATTAATGTAACATCAAAATATAATTTGTCACGGTGTTAAAGTATCGATGGAGAAAATTCATGAAATCATTATTATTATCATGTGTTTCTGTCATTGTGGAGTGGGTTTGGGATTGTAGAGGATTAGTCTTTACAATGACACTGGGACACCGGTGGCCCCTGTTTACTCTCTCTGTCGTCCCCCAGTTACTCCTCTTTTACCAAACCTCTTTTCAAACCTCCTCGCTCCTTTGTGTGCGGCCTCTGCTACAGGATGTGCGCACTGCGATGATGGTGTACGGCAGGGGCCAAGGGTCAAAGCGGTTATCACCCCCCCTTCCTAAATTAATAAATAAATAAGAGACGGATTGGGAATAAATACAACTCATGTCTCACAGCGTCCGGTGGGTGTTTGTGCCTTTTAATCTCAGCAAACTCCTAAATCACTCGTTTAGTAACTCTCTCACATTTAAAAATAAAAAGAGGCCAAATTTATTCGGGTTACCCCCTTTAATCTGTGATCTTTTTTTTTCTAAAACAGTTAACCTATAACCCCTCCCAAAAAAAGAAAAGTCCACGTGTGGTGCATGTCTGTGCACAGCCAAGCGCGCGGGATAAGGTTGATTTGGGCTTTTGGGAGGAAAAAATAGTTGTGATCACCTGCTCACGTGCGTAAGGCAGGAGAAAGCAATTGTTTTATAGCTTCAATCTAAACCTAATATAAAAAAAATCAGCCCCCACCACTCTCACCCGCCTCCCTCCGCTTCCTGAAAAGTAAAAAAAAAAAAACCCCGAGAGAACCATGCCACCTTAATATCGAGCTGCGTTAAAACAATGCGCGACTGAATAAACCTCCACAAATTTACAGCACGCGCCCGGTTAATCCAGCCAGCCATTATTATCACTCACTCCCGAACAGATCAGGAGCAAATAATGTCACCTCGGAAAATCAAACGGAGTCGGTCGGAGAGCAACTGGTAGCAACATGAGGCGCAGAGCAGCGCGCTCTGGTGCAGCCCCGCGCGGCTCACTCGTCCCAAAATAAAACACGCATCATCCGCATTGAATTGAACACAGCAGAGCCCAGGCGCTCCGAAATAAAGCTTACCAATAATTTAAAAAAACACTTGCAATCACAGATCAGAAAGCGTTCAAGTTCGCCTTACCCCTTATATTATTTTTTTTTTTAGCATTTATTCAACTTCACGTTTTTTACAAAAATAGATTTTACTCACCACAGATAGTTCAACTACTAATGCATCTACAGGATAAATACTACACATGCGTAACCGTCATATGCAAACTTACGCATGTTCCCCATCGCTCCCTCTACTCCAGACCAAGTGGGCAAGATTTCTCCCTCCATACTCCTAAAGCCGTCCTAAACCCTCCAAAGCTTCATGTAAGACCGCTACTCCCACTACAATCTGGCCGCTCGAGTGCCAAGGCCATCCATGCCCGGTGCCCAAACCCACCACTCAACACACACTGAGGGGCAGAGACATGAAGAAATGACATTTATTATACACTCCAAAAAAGACAATTCCAAGTTATTGTTTCTCTCTGCGAAAGGGGCTTGCTTCTAACACAATGAAGTGTCTTTTGTGTTGCACAGAACAATACAAAACAAGTATTCTAATAAATAGCCACTCTTTTTTTCCCTTTTTTTTTTTTTGGCTCTCCAGGATGAATGGGCTGGAGCGGCGGGTTCTGAGAGGCAGCTGTGCCGCATTCGGGGAGGAGGGGCGAGGACTTGGGGAGGAGCCCCGCACCCCCTTCCGCGTCCTCCATGGATACTGACTCCACATTACTGATCCTGGAGCAGAGTAGGATGCAAGGAGAGAGGGATTGGCTTTTTGAGGCTGTTTTTACACGCGGGACATACACTGTGTCCAGCAACGTGATCCTCACATATTACTTCATACTATGAAGTCCACAGCATCCAATAAGATTTTAGTTTATATGAACCTGCACAGCTTGCAAGCATGTGGCTCTGACAGCTAGGGAAACACACACACACACACACACACACACACACACACACACGCACACGCACACAAGCCTCTTACTATAAATATTTTGAATAGTGAAGCTTTAACCATTCTTAAGCAGAGTTGGCAGATCAGAGGTATGAATCATTTTTGTAAGTCACAAGGGTTGTTTTTGGAATTTTGTGGATCTGTTGTTTTTCATATAACACACACGCACATACACACAGCTGAGCTCATATAAGGTTTATTATTACATTCCCTTCAAAAATCTAAAATGTGAAAGTAAGATTACATCTGGCATAAAATGTCAGGATAACTATTGATGTTATTGTTGTTTCTTGAGTTACACTCACTAAGCCGATGGTGGTTAACCAACCTTTTCATATACTTTCGTCCCAGGAGAAAGACCCCGTCGCTGCAGATTAAAACATCTTCTCCGTCCTGTCGTTTTTTTATTGATTCACCAGAGATTACTCTGCCACTTTGCGAGATGTACTGAATCAAATAAGAACTACACGCAAACCATGCGAGCAGGAGATTGACACAAAGTGGTAAAGCTCAGTAAAAGGCAATATTGAAAAATATTAAGAGGGGGAAAAAAACAAGAAAGACAGCGAGAGTGGGAGAGTGAGAGTGAGAGAGAGAGATCAGGTCAGGTTCAGGCCTAAAAGCGTTGAGGGAAGAGTGAGCCAATCGGATAAAAGCAGAGGTCTTAGCTCAGTTCATATTGTCGCTCTCAAACACAAATCTCCATAACACGACACAAAAAAACCCCCCGAAGACCTCAAAAACAGCGAGAGGTAACAACATACACATCATGAAGAGTTAAGGGAGTGATACGTATCTAGAATTTGTATCCTATTTGCTTTTAAACTCCCTCTTAAACCATAACTGAAAATGTTAGCAGGGATGATCCAGTATTGAAAACTGAGGGACACACTTGAAGAAGAAAGCACATAATGTATGTGTACGGTACGCCTATTTGAGCAAAATAGAAAAGAACAGAAGAAGACTTTATTGTCCACCAAAGTGGAAAATGTAGCTCAGCAGAACATGAAAGCAGCCTAAGAACATATTGTAAAAGAAAACGAAGGTAAAATGACACAGAAAGTGAAACACAATATGGTTGAAAAATTGTAAGATGTTCAAACATAAAATAAACGAGATCCACTGTTGAGAATATTTAGAGATGGTAATGGCTACAACTGGGTGATCCTAGTCTCTTGTTAATGGCATAAAGCTTTGTGTCCATATTAAGTTTTAGAGCAGGATGGTCACCCCAAACAGACAAACTGAAACGTGGGAGTTTTTTCGATGGAGAGAACATGCCATTCAAGTCTGGGGCACCCTCGTCTACAAGCAATTTGTTCTTTTGTTCCTCCATGTGCTCTATTTTCATCTTCTTCTCTTGGTTGAATTGTAAGAGAAGATCATACAAGGGCCTGATGGAGTGGTGAGTCAGAGGCAGGATGAAATGAAGTGAGAAAAAGAGTAAGAAGAGAGAGAGAGAGAGAGAGAGAGAGAGAGAGAGAGAGAGAGAGAGACCGGGGAGGCCAAAGTCAATCCCATGGCAAACAGCAGTGGATAATCATGGGCTTTAGGAAAACACTGTGTCCATAATGCTATTACCCAGGATTACCTACTCTAGCAGAGAAGGAGAGACTCTCTTCACAATGTGCCCCAGACCTTTCAGATAATCATCTTATCACAGATGACAAACCCAGAAGAAACATCCCATTATTCAAGAAGGGGGAGAAAAAAATCTACAGCATGTTTGGATGAAGACATATTGTAAGGCTAAATTATTCGAGTGGAAAAATATCAGATTTTGAAATTAGCACGCCAGTCGCTTCCCCACTCTTCCTCCCGCTCTCTCCCTTTCATTCTCTCCCTGTCTCTTTCTCTCTCTCTCCCTCCCTCCCTCTCTTCCTCCTGCTCTCTCCCTTTCATTCTCTCCCTGTCTCTTTCTCTCTCTCTCTCT
>NW_022280077.1:196336-199538 GCF_004355925.1 Anarrhichthys ocellatus | reverse complement strand
TCTCTCCCTGTCTCTTTCTCTCTCTCTCTCTCCCTCCCTCCCTCTCTTCCTCCCGCTCTCTCCCTTTCATTCTCTCACTGTCCCTTTCTCCCAGGGCGCTTTCTCCTTTTCCCGCAGGGCAATTAGAGACAAGATTTTATGCACCGCTCAGCTTATCAATTAGCCATAACACCTTACCCTCTGATTGGTCTGTAATGAACGTAATGGTTTTAACAGTCAGGAGTTGCAACTCTTAGAGGTGCTGTGCTAATGGTGTCGCCACGGCGATGGAGTCACAGTAGCAGCTCGGTGGAAAAGCAGGAAGGAGGAGGAGAGGGGAGGGGAGGGGGGGTAAGTCAGCTCTCCCTAACACATCTCTAATTAGAGCTCACAGTCAGTCATTACTCATGTAATAGGGTGTAACACTAATGGCTATCAGGCAAGCCCCCCACAAACAACAGAGGGGGGTTTTTGTAAGGTGAGAGGAGCAGAAAATTTATGGAGGAGGAAAAAAGAAGAAAAAGAATCGGGAGACGATGTTATGGTGAGGAGACGAGGTGAAATGGAAAGTTGGGGGTGTGGAGGGGAGTGATTATGGGAAAGAGCGCCTAGCAGCAGAGTTTTTAAGTATAGTCAGACAAGGTCAAGGCTCATTAATGGAGAATCTCTCTTTGATGATGACCAAACCCCTCACCGTGGACATTGTCCAGATATAGAGATTGACAAGACAAAAAAAATGGATAAGAATGAAGCAGGTAAGAGCAGCCGCGGTGTGTTCACGGGGAGGCAGAAGACGGAAAGAGAGCCGGAGCGATCATGAGGGAGGAAGACCGTGAGACAGACGCCCAGTTAACCACTTTGGCCCTTAGACCTTGTTAGCGATGATGCACTCCGCAGCCCATTCAGCTGGTGGGCTGATGCATGTTTTTGCACTTTTCGGCACTAAATTGCAGAGGCTGTAGCAAAACAGAGGTCAATATAAGGAGGGTGGATGACAGGAAACCAATGTTGGGAGAAATGAGAAGCCAGAGTCTTGCTTCTCAAAGTCAACGAAGTTACCCCAAAGAAGCCGTCACTATGCATTTACTTCAGCCATGACCCAAGACAAGTGATTACGCAGTAACTACATAGTAAACAGTGGAATCAGCGTTACAATATGCTATCTTATATGCCAACACTGGTCAGGTTGCCAAAGTGGATGTGGTGTCGGGGGGGGGGGGGGCATATCTAGCGGCATCATGGCGATGGCTGAGTCGGCTATCGGTGCTAAAAGCGCTAACAGTGCAAACAATGGCAACAGCGCCGGCAGAGCTAACAGTGCTTACCTGAGGGTGAATCGGGGTCAGGACGGGGATAGGAGTGGAGGCCATGAGCTAGCCAGTAGGCCACGCTCACATGCACTAATATGTATAAGGCACGAGCTATGTAAACAAAGCAGAGAGGCTCGGATTACAACACACGCAGAGGGAGAGTGACTTCATTCTCTGCTCAGGTAGACACACTGCTGGACTATATATTTACACAGCAAACAGTGGTTTGAAGCTAATGTTCGGGATGTCATATAGACAACCTTTATTGCTCCTGTTTGGGAAGAGGCCACTGGGTGTAAACAGCATCATTGCTAGCGGTGGTGTAAACTGGTGCATTGGTTTTCACACCAGTATGACCTCTTCTCAAACTGTGTTTATTTGGACACTAAAAAGCCATTTTTAGAGGACAATCTAACAACAAGGTCCATTTAGTAGCTGCCCTGGAGCTTTTGATCTTATCACATGATCTTCACCAGCAGACAGAGTTTGCTCAATCGTCATGGAATTGTAGATGTTCCCAATTATTCTGGTGTTTTACGTCAGGACGAGAAGTCAGAAAGAAGCACCACTTTGGGTATAACTATCATTTACAACTGTATTCAAAACAACACACAGTTTATTCTCTTGAGGTCTTGACCAAAGCAGAGTAAGGGTTTCTGGCTCAACTTCACCAACTTCGAAAGAGGTGTTCAGAGAAGGGGGAAAGTCTGGAGAGGTAAAAACCAGCAACAAGTTTTGTATGAAGAAGGATTTAATAGTGAGACCGTGTTTCAGCTTTTTGCCTTCCTCGGGGTCATTTTACAACATATTACAAGGGACATTCAAATAAGATGGGTATGAAAGAAATTGTATTTAAAAGATTGAAAAATATAAAATTACTATTGGTTGTCTTTTATATCTTGGTCTCATAATGAAGTAGTTCTTTGTACGACAAATGCTGCTCATGATCAGAAACTGAATTAACAGCCGGTCTGTTTGAATGTGAGTGAGCTGGATGCAAAGAAGTGTTCCTGCACAGCAAAAAACTATTTTGGTAGTGACAACAAAGCAGCTGTGATTTAACTAACACGAGTCGGCTCGTGTAAAAGAAATGCTTTTGAAAGGTGGCGTCAACATCTCCTGAAAATCCCTGCAGCCAAAAAACGCTGCATTCAAGAGCCGGCGGTGTTTGTTTTTAATATATGTACACTGGGGGTCGATTAAAAGTACTGTGTCAATACATCAACAGAATGTTAACACTAGAGATGCCAATTCAAACAAATAATTTCACTCCACCTCTGTGTTCGGTGAAATATAGAAGGTAATTTGGGAGGAACATTTTTACTTGACAAATTACACACATGGCAGATTTACATGGGATTAAGATCACGGACGACCTCCGCAATTGTTACAAATTAGTCGAGGTAATACTCGTTTCCCCAGGTAATACTCGTCCCGTGAGAGCAGGGCATAAGTCACCTCTTGTCCATCTCTGAATTTA
This sequence comes from Anarrhichthys ocellatus, assembly GCF_004355925.1. Taxonomy (NCBI): domain Eukaryota; kingdom Metazoa; phylum Chordata; class Actinopteri; order Perciformes; family Anarhichadidae; genus Anarrhichthys; species Anarrhichthys ocellatus. The sequence continues at coordinate 196,769 of NW_022280077.1, read as the reverse complement.
TTGTGAACCATGTCAATGTTCATGGCAATTACCTCAGGGTAGCTATATTTACACAAACTAAATTTACACTGTGCATGTAAATAAAAGGGCAAAAGGTCTAATACAGTATATCTAGAATTTACACAAACATTGGGGCATGCTGAGCAAACCAGCTGTCTAAATGCTGAATCGTGTGCATTCATTCTCCCGTGATATTCAAAGAAGGATTTAGCTCCTAGTTTGCTACTATTCCACCAAGGATACAGAGTTGAACCTTGGAGGATTATTGTACGCTGTAACCTATTGTGTAGCTTTACTAACCACAGTGGCAGCAGCTTGGCCTTTGAGGGAGCTGCAAGACTTCAAGGGGGGGCTCTCTATTCCTAAACTCAGCCTTGAAAGTCGATTTGAGTGTGTGTGTGAGAGACTTATGGGGGGGGGGGGGGGGGGGGCC
>NW_022280077.1:192582-196236 GCF_004355925.1 Anarrhichthys ocellatus | reverse complement strand
TCCTCAGTTACCTAACTATAGTCCCTCACCCAGAATTTGAAATAAGGTCATCGTCCCCGGGAGGCCCCAAGTCAAAGCGTCCCTTCTTCACCTGCCCTTTCACTCTCCTCGCCGCCTCCTTTTTTCTTAATTTAACTCTTCACCTGGGTCCCATGATACCTTTCATTCCTTTCGCACCTTATCTTTCCCCTCGTTTCTCCTTCGCTTGTACCGCAAAGACATATTCGTCTGGTTTCTTTCACGGATCAACACTTCGCGAAGAGAGCATGAACAGCAAAGAAGGAACATCACAATGACTCTTCAGTCGTGCTTCTATTGAATATTGTCCTTTACCTCGACAGTTGGAGCTTGTTTTTGTTTTGGCTTCAAGAAAAAAAAAACTGCTTCCAGTAATGCTGTTGCTCCTTAAAGCTGTAATTTGATTGGAGAAATGAATTTTATGGATTAGCTAAACAATAAAAACAGTAAATGGCATCATTAGAAGATAAGAAAGGTAATATGTGTGTTAAAGCTTGTGTGTGCGTGTGTGTGTGTGTGTGTGTGTGTGTGTGGAGCAGCACAGATGCATATCCAATAGGACGCAGAGCGAGCAGGACAATAACAGGCGATTCTTATGCTAATCAAGGAGGCCATTAATGTTTACATTCAAAATCAGGCCTTCCAAAGAAACAAATTCACTCCCTGCTAAACTGGGATAATTAGTTCCCTCTTAAACCCATATTCCATTAACTCAGGTGAATCCATCCGAGTTTCATCAAATGTCTGCTTCATTTTGCATGATAATGCAATTTAAAAGCAAATGACATATTCAGACTACTCAGGGAGGGAGAGCACCTATGAGGAAATAATATATGTGTAAAAGGCTTTTTGTCCCTGTTTACGTGTATCTGTAAATATTTAAAAGTGTTTCCCATAATTCGGCATGACTGATTTATGCAAAAATTAAACTGTAAACAGCTTATTGGAGATTAGCGTATTAAATGCTCCCTGCTGTTTTTCTGCACACTTTGTATACATGACACCTTATATTACAAGATGACCATGACAGTATGTTTAACAATATGTGAATTTCCTCATTTGAAGAAGCATACATCTATAGAGAAACAACCTTCAGCATCCCCGAAGCACCGTACTCGTGATTCCGTGTTTTCACTATAAGACGAAGGGAGGAAAAGTGGATGTAAAGGTCTATTGATCCACACACTTGTATGCGCAGGCAACTGCATGCACACACAGAGCTATAAGCAATGGACATCTGGGCCCTTTTACCCCAGGAATAGTTCAGCAGCATCCAGAATTCAGAGCCCTCCAACTTTGCCGCACCAAAACACAAAAGCCCAAACGGAAAACTTGGCTTGGGCAAGCCAGTTTTCCCATGGTGTGTGTGTGTGTGGTTGTGTGTGTGTGTGACTGAGTGCTAGTGTATCGTGTGTGCATGTGTGGCAAAGAGTGTAATTTCATTTTACAAAAACCTCAAAATGACCAAAATGCACCTAATTTTCCCCGCTCATATTTTACCCTTTATGCAATATCTATGTTTTCATATATTCCTTTATAACACAGACATTTACTGTGCTGAAAACACTTATGATTTAGGTAGGTAGCTTCTCATGTCTCTCTCTCCCCAACACACACACACACACACACACACACACACACACACACACACACACACACACACACACACACACACACACACAGAGTGTAATGGATAGGAGCTGGCTGAGGGCGTCTGTCAGGGGCGACTGTTCTAATCAGAGCAGTGGGGAGAGAGATAAAGGAGAAAATAATGAGTGTGGCATCAGGCCTTTCATAGCGCAACAAAAGGCCACGGGATCAGATAGACAGACACAATGTGGAGAGGAGAGGAAGAGAGGGAGAGAGAAGAGAAGAGAGAGGGAGGGATGGGAGGAGGGTGAGCGGGGGGGAGAGAGAGTGAGAGGGAGAAGGATGGAATGGGTTTGCTAATAAGCCTTCTTGCACTGTAAGTGATGTAGGCAACAGTAGGAGACATTATGAAATGCAAGCTTGTGTCTGGCTTCACTCGAAGGATGCCATCGAGTGGGGAGGATGGAAGTTTCTATGACAACATCAATCATTTTAGCAACGAGTAGTCCTTCAGAAACTGACTATAAATGCATTTTCCCAAACCCATCCTTTCCATTTTCTGTCTCAAAATACTTAGTCGGCCTCGTGCCCCCTTTCTTCCAGCTGATTAGTGCTGCTTCATTTACCGTGTGTGATAATTTCCAGTCATCCTTTGATTATTAATGCTTAATTTACCCAGATTACACTCCTTTTGATTATTAATGCCTAATTTAGCCGGATGACTCCAATCATTAGATGGTGCCCAAACTGAAAGCAAACCGCAGTGGTCTTCCAATGTACCGATACAGCCTCCTCTACAGATAATGATACTGTTCAGAGGAGCCAGCCTGTGAGTGTTAAGTCCCTGCCCACGTTTTTACCCAAAACTCCCATCAAACTTTAAAGAGAAAAGAAATACTAATTAGAAACTGCAAGCTAGGAGAAATGAGCAGGCAGACTCAGAACAGAAAATCCTATTCAGAGACTTAATGAGCTTGTCGAAGCTGAATAATTGATTTCTAATTCTAGCCTGCAGCTGTTGACCCAACCGGGGAGTGTTTTCAATGGAGCTGAAATATGTTGCGCTCTGACTTGGCACTGTTAACTTTCTAGTAGCGGAATCATTACCAAATACGCCCCCATGTCTACCTCACACTTAAAGGGTTTTATCTAGATTCACAAATAAAGTTTTCACGTTTAATTACTTGACACAGCATCGGGCTCTCCCTTTGAAGTTCGTCACAGGTGATTCCCTTGACAACTTAATCCTCCTCCAGATCTTCTTTAATATTTTAGACTGGACACAATTTAATAAAAAAAAAAAAAAAGGCTGTTTGATTTGGAGCTGCGAATAGCCCAGCGAGGCAAACTCTCCCAGCGTATAAAGCATTGGGAACCGCGGTCCATATCAGATTGTAGGTGTTTTATGTTTCGTTCATTTGCTGCGGAGTGATTCTTTGTTGCCCAGCGTGGACGATCATATCCTGGAAGGCTCTGGGGCGGGAGCAGCACAGAGCACCCTGTGTGTGAACCACAGCCGCCCAGCGTCCCTGTAAGATGACCTCACGGAAAATAGGCCTAATTATTGCTGTGACAGCCCATGCTATCATATTCTGCCAGATCAGTCACTACAGAGGAGAAAGAGGGCGGGGGGGGAAAGAAAAATTAACAGAAATATATACCACCATGCCCCCCCCCCCCCCCCCCCTAAACTGAGCCCATTTATTTTTAATACCCTAATCAGCAGGTCCCAAAGGGGGCTTGGCTCTCACTCACCCGCACAGACAGACACAGGTGAGTACAGGTGAGGCAGCAGGGAGAGAGGAGGAGGACGCTGAGAGGCTGGGTGAGGCAGGTTTGATGTGAGAGGCTCTGCCCTGGAGCTCAAGGTGCATCCTCAAGCGGCTGAACAGTTGACCACACACAACCTCAGATTCTGGGAAATATATGTTTGCATAGAAACCTCCTCCCTGAACAGTAGATAGTGGATAGAGGGATAAAGTGGTGGGCAAACAGAGAAGGGGGGGGGGGGGGGGGGGGGGGGGGACCGAAAACAAAAAAAAAGAA
>NW_022280077.1:187880-192482 GCF_004355925.1 Anarrhichthys ocellatus | reverse complement strand
GGGGGAGGGGGGGGGGGGGAGGAGGATGGGCGGGGGGGGGAGGGGGGGGGGGGGGGGGGGGGGGGGGCAGGAGGACACCGTAATCACAAGATACAGAGTTTAAGGTAGACAGCCGTGATTAACTCAAGGACTGTCCTATTCCTGACGCCATAGTCATTCGGGCTGGATCATTATATGATAGATTTCAGGGCTATTTGCCTGGTTTTGTTCCCAGAGACAGTATTACGAGAGACACCCTGGGAATGGGACATACTACACCAACAGCTACCTCCGTGAGAAAAACACAGAAAACATCAACGCTCCGTGCCGAGCTGCGGGTGACACTGATGTTTTGACTTGCTCGCATATGCACGTCGGATTGTTAGGGATCCCAACACTGCATTGATGTAACAGCAAGGTTTTCTTTTTTAGCAATTACACAAAATGTTCAAAAGTTTTGTATTGTGTTGGTAGTGTGTGGAATCACCCTTTTACCTTTATCAGAGCTTTGTTCCATGCACTTTAAAATCTAAATTCTATTGCAACTTGAGTTTAATATTAGCAGCTTTTGAATTGGTCAGCCGATCTGTCAGGTTGTAAACAAGCCAATAGTTTAGCAAGATTTGGAGGTCAAACTAACAACCACCAGTAATAAGCCGTCATTGAACACACACCGAAGACTTTACTGGCCCACAAAAACGACAGCATCAGCACGCCGTCTCAAGAACGTGCCGGGATGATTACATGTCTACGTTTAAGTGACAAGCCCGTCCAGAAGCCGCGGTAAATGTGTCTGCAGAAATTATTGACGAGCAAAAGGGAAAGTCAGGCGGTGTTGTAATCAAGCTCCCAAAGTCTGCACAGAGAGATGGCCCGGTTGGACAGATACGTCAACAAAACATGGGTCCTCCCTACAGACAGTGTAACATGACATCGAAGGTTCTCTAACCTTAACAAAGTACCCATCTCAACCCAAACCATGCTCCTCTTTTCCTCAAGTTGTTTCTGTTCCTTAATGTAACGGAACCTTAACTACAATGTTGTCTGATCATGAAACCGATTTATTTCGTAACAGTTTGGGTGTCAGATCAGGACGGCACTCACAAACATACCTTTGTGAGCATGGCAGATCAAAGTTGAAAGACATTTTGGGTCATTGTTTCGCATTTCACTTTCAGATAGGTTTGTCTGACCCGGACGTTGTTTTAAAAAGCTGTGTGATTGTCGGATGTTGTCATGTATCCAGATCACAGCAATTAACTTGTAAAGGGAAATGGTATCGCAATGAAATTACAAAATAAGATCCGAGTTGCACTGAATCCTGAGAGTAGAGCCGGCATCTCTGCTGTGTGGTTGAATCAGGTTGAAGAATGTGATTGAAATTACAGTTTGACCAGGATGGTCAGATATAAACTATGTAATTAAACAACTTCAATAACAAAGCTGCAAAGCCTCATGAGTGCAAACCCACACATGGCCCACACACACACACACACACACAATCACGCAAGAGTAATACGCTAATAACGTGATTAATTTCACTGATTATAAAATCAGCCTGCTTGAGACAACTGCGTTTCAATTTGTGGGTTTCTGATTATGTGTGTGTCTCTATGGTCGCTTTTTGCCGGGAAAGAAAAGAATACAGCGGTAGCCCTTGTAACCCAGCCCTGCCCTCCACCCCCAGCCCCACCCGCTGTCACTGGCCATGTGTAGTGTGTAATAGGCACTGGCAGTCGTTGCTCAGGTCAGTAACCCTGTGGCCCCGTCTAATTGAGGCTAAGGATCCCAGCTTGTCCTGCCATCTATAATTAACCACATCATCTGCAGCCGTATGAAAGATTCAGCTGGACTGGGAGTGGCCCGACACATGATCCTGCTGTTGGTGCTTACCGCTCGTGTGTATGATGGTGTGCAATGCGTTGCAGCGGTCTGTCTGTCTATCTGTCTATCATGGTTGCCTGTGAGATTATTGCTAAATGAAAGCCACCTGCATGGAGATCCAGTAAGTATGAGCCGACTAGCTCTGAAGTAAACCCTAATTTATTCTTTCTACCCTCCCTCCCCAGTTCCCCCCCAATCCCCAGCTTGATCTTTGGCGTGACAGAAACTTGAAGTGTACTCTGCCCCTTCAAACACCTTGGCTCTGCCCTCCCCTGCCCTCTCCTCCACCTCCTCCACCATCGCTCGCTTCCCTCTCCCGACTCACCCTACCCCACTCAGCTCCTCTCGCTTTCCTGTCGAAGCCTTTGAAATACGGCTTTCAAAAAATGCTGCTTTTTGAATTAATGAATCATTTTTCGCCAGGTGTCGCTGCTGGGGGAGGGTTAAAAGGGGAGGGAGAGGGGGCTAATAAATACGGAGTGGAGAGAGTCTCACCACTACCAATCCCTCCTTCCCTCCCTCGCCCCCCAACACACACACACACACACACACACACACACACACACACACACCTTTGCTTTCCTCCCACAGCCCACCACCCCCAGCCCTAGATGAAAGGCCTGGCTCGTTCCTGTACCTTTAATTTAAAGCTGAAAAGGAAAACGAGAGCGGGGGTGCGAAACACGCTTATGAATATGGAGAAAATTGAATGAGAACCGTCCGTTGAATAAATCAGTATGAATGTCCCTTGGCCTTGTTGGGAGGAAGGTGACCCTTACACAGAAGGAGAGCGGCTTGATGGACCAGTGTGTGTGTGTGTGTGTGTGTGTGTGTGTGTGTGTGTGTGTGTGTGTGTGTGTGCGCGTGCGTGTGTGTGTGGCATGAACCATATGCGTGTCCTTGTTACACGTATATGCTGCAGATGTTTTCAGAAGTTTGGACCGCTCATGATGCTTTCATTGTCAGTTATTATGTTGAAATAGCCATTTGTTGATTAAACTGAGAAAGTGATCATTAGGTTCTCAGAGAGATGAATTGAATAACCGATCATACGGCAGCATTACGACTGCACCCATATGTAGATGCACACTGCAGGCGGGATGAGATTGGCACAAATCCTTTGAAAGAAAACAAGAGGAAAAGCTGTGTGTGTGTGTGTGTGTGTGTGTGTGTGTGTGTGTACTCTTGGTATTGGTGGGCACATACTGTATATAGAAGCTTGGTCTAACTGATGACAGGAGATATGCACATAGCTGCTGGCTGCGGAGGAGTTGGTTCAAATGAAAAGGAGTAACGTGCTCAGGCTGAGTGAAGAAAAAGAAGAAAATATTTGATGAAGTAACCTTGGGCTTGAATGTGTCACTTGGGAAACTATAATGGACATTTTACTCAATTTTCTGATGTTTTATAGATAAATTAGGATGAATAAGAAGATTAAATAAAGATGAAAACAATAAATGGTTGCTAAATATATCGAGAAAAAGTGCCTGTATATCTTCATAAATATCAAATAAATACCGTGTAATTTTGTGATATCGCTCCGAGGCCATATTGCTAACCCGCCTGCCAAACTGCTCATAATGATTTGATTGAGAGCTGTTCAGCACAAAATGATGCATGGGAATAGAAAAACAACCATTTGCTGATTTGACTGACAAAGTGCTGATTAGACCCTCTGACGATATCTAAATCCCTGACAACAGGGGGCAGCTGTAATGACATATAAAGACGAATCAGATGGTGCCTATGAGATGCGTACCGTTAAACTGAAGTGATCCAGATTCTGTGGAAGAACCGTTGATGCTCTTCACACCGTTTCCTCTGCCCATCTGACTCCATGTCTACACCTTTAACAGCGTAGATAGAATAAAGTCAGTAAAGGTGAAGTTAAAACAATCTTTAACAAATATATGTAAACAATAGAGGCAACGGAAGAGGAAAGCATCAACACTGATACTTGCAGGCTACTTGTAACAAAAGAAGGGGGGGGGGGGGGGGGGGGTGTTATCTCTATGCGGCTCAAATCCCACACAAAAAAAACAGGAAGTTTCTTGGAAGGAGCTGCTCATCAAACTGACGGTGCATTAAATTAAGGGCTAAAACTAAAAATTCTTTCGATAAAATCAATTATTCTGTCGTTTATCTTCTCGATTTATCAATTAATCATTTTGTCAAAAAAATATTTTCTCAGAGATCATGTGTTAAAATGTCTTGTTTTACCTGCCAATTCAAATCCCCCAAATATTGATCATTTATGAAAGAAAGGCATCAAATCCTCACATTTGAGAATGTTTCGTATACATTTGCATGTAAAATGACCTAAACGATTGTCAAACCACTTGCGATTAATTTTTCTGCTGATCGACTAATCGATTAAACGTCTGATCATTTCGGCTCTGCTGGACTTGTTGAAGCACAAGCATTACTGAATGACTGCTGTGTGAATATCTTACATCGTGTCCACCAACATTCAGTAGGTTCAGGTTTTAGACTATAAACACCAAATCAGTAAACTAGCTTTTTCTAATTGCCGCCCTTTTTCATACATACTTGCTCTTGTTTAAGGTGACAGAAAATTAACAGCCTTGTTTATTTATCACACAGATTAATTATCTAAATGCAATTGTTATATATGCTCAGCTTCACCTACTTAATGAGTAAAACTGTGAACACAAAACAAAGACAGCAGGAAAGAGAGAGAGAGAGAGAGAGAGAGAGAGAGAGAGAGAGAGAGAGAGA
>NW_022280077.1:158562-162880 GCF_004355925.1 Anarrhichthys ocellatus | reverse complement strand
AAAAGGCACTAGCTTGAAATATAGTCACCTAACATTAAAAGCATAGCCAGGGTAGGAGTCTTAGTCCAGCATCTACCAAAATAAGTGATTTCTCTTTCACCTTTTCAAGTCAGAAAGAATCGAGCATAGTTTACAGATGAGGAATATACCGTCGGTCACAAACGTGCCCCTCTATGCCCACAAACATGGAACAAACTGGATGTAATTCCAACATGTCTTCCCCCTTACAGGCAGAATGCCGCAGCATCTCCTAATATCACATTTGATCCTAATTTATCAAAAAGAGAAAAAAGAATTGGCCACCGTATGGAAATTGTGCAATTTTATTACTTCTGGCCATTCAGTGCCTGAACCAACGCCATTGTCCCGCTTCTTCGTCATTGACCCCATCGTGCCTCCGCCCATCTGCTCCAACAAGGTGATGTTTATCTCCAGCAGGAGGAAATTAAAGCCTTGCTTCATGAGCTGCAGATATGCAAATCCTATACAGTGCAAATAGATGGCGGAGCTCGCAGAGCGGATGGTGTGTATTGGGCCGCCCCATTGAGGCCCGCTGATTTGAAATCCAAATCAAGACGCGTGGAATATAGCGACACACATGTGGCTTCCCTGGAGAAAAAAAAATAAAAAATCTGGACTCTGAGATATTGAGGAGAATAAATAAAAGAGGAGAGAATGAAGAATTAATGGCAGACCTACAAATTAAAAAGCAGATTATTTATTCAGCCGGTCCATCCGGGTAGATATGGTTTAATAACTCTTGTTCGACCACAGGTGAACGCTTATCTGAAGCTCTGCATGGAAATAAGTTCCTCTGATACCAACATTACATGGGATATGTATTTTCTTGAACTCTCAAAATTGGAAAGTAATAGCGGCCATTCAAAATACCCTGCAGTTGTCGAGTATGTAATTTTGATATGCATTAGCGTTATTGTCAGACGGGGTATATGGGCTGTTTCCTTGTGTGATTACAGGTCTGGCTTGTATTGTGGGAGGGAAGCAGACGGGAGAAAATAGTATTAAACCTGTCCTTGCCATTCCAATCTGCCTGCATATTTCTCTTTATCATTCTGCAGTTTCTATCCACTTACGCTATAATTAAGTTTCCTGACCCCTGCCTTGCAGCCTTAACTAGGCATTGGGAAATATACAGCCACTGCAGATCTCTCAGCCTGATGTGTGCTCTCTCTCTCTCTCTCTCTCTCTCTCTCTCTCTCTCTCTCTCTCTCTCTCTCTCTCTCTCTCTCTCTCTCTCTCTCTCTCTCTCTCTCTCTCTCTCTCTCTCTCTCTCTCTCTCTTTCATTCTCTGAGTCTCCATGGCACTGAAATGGAACAAGAATTAATCGAGTAATTGTGTGAAACACATTAGTTTGCATTGAATTTCTCTCACTCATTTTCGGTGCTTGATTATCAGGCTGTTGGGCAGACTCTGCCCCCCCCCCCCCCCCCTTGCTTCCCCCCCCCCCCCCCCCCCCCCCCACACACACACACACACACACACAAATCCACGGTGCTAGATCACACTTCCCTAAATGGCATAATAATCTCCCCCTCTTTCTCGTGTGCGTGCGTGGACACACAGCACACACAATGGGTTGAAGTGTGTGTTTGCATCACACCTGATGCTTGATGTGTGTGAGGTGGTGCAGGAAAAAGGCTCCTGCTGATGGCAGATATTTGTAATGTCCCTTTAACCTCCAAACTGTCCGATATATATATGTTAAAAAACACAGAAAATAGCCTCCAGCATATGTACAAACATGACTCCAAAATAGAAAAACCCTAACATCAGAAACAGACGTATACTGGCACTCATGTTCATCATAAAAAAAATCCCTCTTCAATCATAATTAGTCTAATTAATTTAAATCAGTGTTGGATGCCTATCTAAATACAGTGACAACACAAAATGAACATCCACCCTGCAGCACATAGCCTGAGCCCATACGTTCCCATAGTGAAACACACCCTCATAGGATTAGAGCAGAAGAATAGGGGGATTATTATTTCATGACCTTTCAATCCGCTGCCTGTCAGGTTGAACTAAAGCCATATATGCTGCTGGAGGACTAATCTCCTTCTCCCTTTGTGTCCGCAAGGGATGTGTCATTTCTTTATCCCCTCTATACAGATTTACTCCATAAAATAAACTTCCTAGCCTGATCTGATAAGAAGCCATCTCCTTACCGGGATAAGGCTGCGGTGCCTCGTCTCCCTGCTTCCCCGTAGCCGTATTTTTGGGTGTCAGATAACTCAGACGGGGATGGGGACAGTCAGGAAATGCCACTTTGTCTGTCTGGGAGCGGGTGACAACAAAACGACAGTGACTCTGATTAGAAAACACCCTCCTCACCCCTCACCCCCCACCCACACACCCACCACCCCCCGCCATCATTCTCTCTTTCTAAAACCACCAAAAATCACATATTATCAACACTTGCCAGGTAGTCTACCAAACACAAATAAATTGATATTTGCAGGCAGGCATACAGACATGCAAAAAACTTGCTGTATCACAGAAACACTTATGTTTCTTATGTTATCGGGGCCCATCTTAATTACTGGTCAGTCATCACATGCTCCAGCTGTCAGTCTGATTGAGCCTGAGCCATGATCTGCTGATATGACCGCTGCTGTCTGCCCGTCCTGTGTCCCCGTCCGCCCCCCCGCCTCACCGTTTGTGTTGTTGTCCTTTTAATTATTTAATGGACAAGACTGATATTTTAGCTGCTTACCCTTAAAGCCACCACAGACTGCAGGGCTCTGGCTATTGGGCTGGATATTAGATGTGATGAAGTGTACACTGCCCAGTTGGCTAAAGGTCACAGCCCACAGGTGGCAGAAATGAGCGTTGCAGAAGCAGAGCTTGCAGCAGCACAATATAGTCGGTCAAAAACATTGACTGCTGTCAAAACATTTAAGCAAAAAATAACATTTACGCTTATGGAAATATATGGAAGCCAAAAGTTCGGGAAATTGCTTGGTGCTGCACCAGAAGGTAATGAAACCGATTCTATCAAAATTGCAACCAGGGGGTTGACCATGCCTAATCACCGGCTACACAGAGCCTTTACTGTTTAAGATTTTAAAAAAATAATTAAATGCTATTGAAAAAAACAGAAGGAAAGACTGGGAACAAAAAAAATAAAAGAAATGCTTGCAGACAAAAAAATCATGTCATGCTGTGCGACAATCAGGAGCAGAGTCGATTTACAGCAATTAAATATCAGTATGCAGGGACAGAGGTTTGGAGCTGAAGCAAAAATAAATATTTTACTGGCCATAAAAAAAGTGATGGAGAAGATTGTATGAGGCCAGATGTGATCACTTATTATTTTAAAACTCTTGTAAGGAGTCCACTGTCTTGTCTTGTGGGGTTTACATAGGTGTCTGTCCTATTGTATTTAGTATTATGATACTGGTGTTATTTATAGGTCTTTTTTTTTTAGCGTTGGTGTATTGTTTTTCTCTCCAGTAAGACAGACTGTGGAGACCGTTACAGCCACTCGAATGTACCAATTTACCCCAAATGTTGCGATTCATTGAGAGCCACGCAGGCGCTGAACTTCCCCCCCCCGCTCCGGACCGCTGGCCGGACCTTAAAGCACCTATTCATCCGCTCCTTTGGATTTTAAAGCCACCGTCCCTCCTTCGCTTGTTCCTCACCTCCTAACTCTGCACGCCATTATTGCTCCGATTGGCACGGCGCAACATTTCAGCTTGTCTGCAAAACCGGATCCCCACACAGGCAGCAACGTCCTCGGGTTTTTTTTTTTTTTTTACTCCCCTCCTAAGCGACACAATTGAAAGGCAGGCGCGTTTTTCGGAGAGCAGTGGATATTTACGCGCGCACGGTATCACCAAATTGCTTTAACAAAAAAAAAATAAAGAAAAGCGGACGCGAAGGAATGAAAAAAAAAAAACTCCAGGCTATCATAAAAGAGACAAAAATGTCTCTTTTAAAATGTCAGAGTTATGGTGATAAGAATCCGAGGATGCAGGGAGGACTTTGGTGAGAAGTGACTAATTACCCTGTGGACCGTCCTGATAGTGGAGAATAATTAGATTCACACAAAAGACCCTAAACCAGCATCTGAATAACAAGAGCAACATTTTCAATGGGAAATTTAATTTGATTTTGTTGCGAGTTCCCTCCGCGCACTCGAAAGGTAAAGTGAAAGAAACGCATTATAAGGACAAAACAAAAAAATAAAAAATAAACGTCTTCTCGGGACGGTTTCATGGCTGATTTGGTTGGAAAAAGCTGACAAAAAAACCCCACGCTAATCAAAAGAGAGTGTACGGCCTGTACACG
>NW_022280077.1:151911-158462 GCF_004355925.1 Anarrhichthys ocellatus | reverse complement strand
AAAAAAGTCATTTAAAATAGTAATTTTTTAACTAATGATACATGCAAATACATTTAAATGTGTTAATGATCTGAAGGCCACACATAATCCCATTTAAAGGCATCTAAACATAACAAATGTAAAACAAATGGACGTTTAATTGCGTTCCAAACAGACAATTTAAGAACAGCCTGCACTGGACACTTTGCAGACTAGATTGAGGTAGAAATAAATCAAAAACAGGGTGAAATTGAGGACTATATCACACAAGAAAATGATTCTTCCATCATTGTGTAAAAGATCCATTTTCAATCATAGCCTATATTGACGGGCATACGCTATAACTATGTAGGCCATACTACATGCAAATGGTGGAAGAGTGCTTTAGAAGATTAGAAGATCGACACCGGCCCGCAGTGAGCTGAGAGGAGTGGGCTCTCCTCCAAGACTGTGTCCTATCTCCTCAGGACTGGAAAAAGCATCCTAATCCTTTACCTTTCATAGTGATCTAAAGCCGATTTAAAACTGTCACTACCCTAGTTTGTGTTTATTTCATGTTCATCTGCAGCTCAAGGCAATACTCTGCACACCCACTTATGACATGAGCAAAAAAAAAATGTGTGTGTATGTGTGTTTGTCTGAAGGAGACGCGAGAGCAAGAGACTACAGCATTTTAAAAAAGGAGAGAGAGAAAGGGTGCATGCAGCTGACTGACCTGCAGATGAATGAATGCCCAATGAGAGTGTGTGTTTGTGTGTGTGTGTGTGTGTGTGTGTGATCTGACCGTACTAACTGTTATATTTTCTTTTAAGTGTTCAAACTTCGAGTCTCAGACATCCACTTCTTAGTTTGCATGTCGTCTAACAAAACCAAGCAAGTCAGCTTGAATTCACTTCCAAAAATACACTCCCACACAGATGAGCAAACACATGGCGAACACACACACGCACACACACAATAAGACAAATAGGCCTATAGACAGACCATGCACCTTCCTCTCCTCTCCCTCCTGCCCCTCAAGGCCTTACTGTATTATTCTGTAAGCAGCAAGAGCACAGCATGGACAGAGCTAATCACTGGAGGCAAGGGCTCTCTCTCTCACACACACACAACTACACACCCACACCCACACACATACACACAGACACTGGATGATTGACACACAATGGCAGCAAATCTATGCAGTGCCCCCCTGTCTTGCTTTTAGCTTTCTCTCTCCCAGCTGAAAAGACAAGGGGGAGTGTGTGCGTGCGTGTGTGTGGGGTGTGTGAATGCGTGTGTGTGTTAGTGGTGGAGAGAGTGGTGGTGGGGGGGTTTACAAGGAGCGATGTCCAACAAACCGAGGCAGAGCCAGAGGAGAAGTGAGGACGGTAAAAGATGAGCTTGTGACTAACGCTGTTGCTATCCCTACTCCTAATCCCCTCCACTCTGTCAGGTGCAGCAGCCAATCTGGAGAGAGTCTCAACCTCTCTCATATGAATATGATCCCTGTGCTGGCTGAAGCCCAGCGAACCACTGATCCTGTTATCATCTCAGCGGAGAGAAAGAGAGGGAGACAGAGAAAGGGAAGAAAGGGATGTGCATTGTTTATTCTTTACTCGGGCCTCCCGCGCCTCACAACGCCACTTCGTCTACCCATCACCCATCTCACTAAACTCAACTCCTCCATTATTTTTGAACGTCAAGGGACAATAATATGCAATTTATATTAGCAGCTCTGTAGCTCAGGTGATAAAGTGCAAATGTCCGGAAAACCTTAAGGTTGGTGGTTTAATCCCCTCTGTATCTAAAAAAAAAAAAAAAAGTGTCTGACGCTGAGCCAACACGCAAACACAAAGACGATACTTTCTGCTGAGGTTCATTATTTTTAACGCTCACAGAAAGTTGATGCTCTTGTCTCACAGATCCATTAAAGAATCATTGTGGACCTTCTCACTGATCTGTTGGTACGGGAATTTAGATGCGCAAAAACAGTAATCAACTAGGCAACGCTGTTAAGGCGGCGAGTAAAATCAGTGGTTTCTAGCCAGAAATTGACACAGAAAGCTAATCCATCATCATCATCCCCACTGGTCTTGCCTATACACTGTATTTAAGAAGTGACACGAGAGGGTGGCGCTAAGTACAACCGAACGATGAAAAAGACATTTTCAGGCAACCCAAAAGGTCACGATTAACTTTCATGAACTGAAAGCACGCTGTGAAAGGGTTACAGCTGTGAGACCGAAACACAGACAACCACCAGACTGGAGAACACTGGGTAAGCGAACTGTCAATCAAAAGGTTGCCAAACCCTAAAGCATATACTTTATCATCTATTCTACTCTAAGTGGGACTATAATTCATAAAAACTAAACATGTTGTATTGAAGACTTTGAAGCGATTGAGACCTTAAACTCGTGTCTACAGTGTTTTGTTTTCTCATAGACATCTATACAACCTGACTTCTTTTTGCAACCAGAGCAGTCCCCCCCCCCCCCCCTTTGTGGGCTTTTAGACAGAATGCAAGTTTAATGCACTTCCGCAGTGACATCACTTTTGCGGACCCAGAGGTTGACTCCCGGCTTTGTCAGAGATTCAGGTTTCCAAACATTTGGTGCAACAGGTTCAAGTTTTTATTTACCACATGTGCAATAAATGCTCTTCAAACTACAAGCTGGCTGCTTCGCACTTTATCTCCTCCCTGTTTAGTCATGCACTTTGTCACAACCTCCCTTTATTGTATTCTGTATTGACAGTGTAGCAGCACTGTTAACGTCTCAAATTGTCTCACTATTATGTTCATGTCAACAGTTTTTATGCCGTCTGGCTCCACAAGAATTTTCTCCTGATAAATCGTCTGTTATGCTTTTGATTATAATTTCACATCATAGTTTAGTGACTCATATCATGAGCAGTTTTCTGCTGTCCAGATGAATAATTCACAGTGAGACGTAATTAAAAACTAACATTTGCTATTAAAGTATTGAAGCTTAAAATGAAGATTTGTAACGCATAACATCAACATGTTAACATCAGCACATTTAACATCAGATTGATTGTATTAAAGGTGATTTAAGATCTACTGTAGTGACACAATAGTGGAACATATCCTCATTATTTTGTTGATCGCCCAGCCCCAGCACGTGCCACAATGAATGCGATGTAATCGTGATATATTTATTATTGTTTTGACATCGTCGTCTTCTCGCTGCCATGTGCTGGTCGCCCAAGGTGACAGGAAGTGGTGGTGGTTAATTAATGAGTGGACAGCACTCCAGACTCCACTCACACACTCCTGGCATTGCCATGAGCACCACTCTGACGACACACTCCCTCAAGAGTCATTTCCCTCCGTTTCTCAGGACATGGAGGGCCGCGACGTGCCCTCCGGGGCCGCTGAAGCACACCGAGTCTCTCGTGGTTGTGTGCACGCATGGCCGCGCGCAAGTCCACACAGCCGCCACCTCTGCATAGACTCATCCAGATAGCCAACAGATAACACTTTCAATTCAGCTTGATGCTATCGGCTTTTTTCCCTTTCTTAGAGAAATATGAACCTGTCACATGGGGCCGCCTTACAGGTTTGTTGCATAGTTCCACGGTAGATAAATCCAACAAAAGGGGCCACGGCCTTGCCCCCTTCTGCATGCACCGTTAACAGGACTGGAGCACTAATCAGCGCGAGAGGATCACATCTGGCCTGACAGCAGCTGCATCACTGTTTAGAGGAGCTGCCACCGTGAGAAACACACAGGTCGATTCCCTTTTCTCCCCAGACAGAGTGGGTGTTCTTCGCATTCATTTCTTCTTTCTCAGTCCTTTTCTTTGAGCTAGCCAATTAACCTGGGAGCAGTGCACTAATGAGTTCCCTCTGGTGGCTCTGCGCCGCTCAATGGAGAAGAGGAAAGAGCAGGGTGAGGAGAGAGGGGAGGGGGTCAGGGAGGAATATCACCGGGGCTGCAGGAGGGGAAAGGTGCAGGCATGGCAAAGGCGAAGGGGGGGGGGGGTTGAGAGAGTTTTGATAAAGGGGCGAGGAGGACAGAGGGGGTTCAGGGCAAGGAAATATGGGATGGGTTGATGCAAGAGGAGAGGGGACAGCGCAGCATCCAGTTGGCCACTACGGGCCTATCACCAAGACATTGTCAGCCAGACAATGGGCTTATCAGCCTCCTTTTCACACCAGTCTGATTAACTGGGAGGAATGGTAGGAAGAGGAGGGGAAGGGAAAGGGTACGTCCTTGTACCAGCCCAGTAAATGTCAGAGAATGGGCCAAGCACCCGGACTAGCCCCGTGGTTTGAGTAGACATCGCTGAGGAAATGGGGGATAGTTTCAAACCCACTAGACACCACGTCCTCCCCGCATGTGTGTTAGCATATTGGAAATGTATGTCACTGACCAGATTGGCAAGGAAGTGATCAGCAGCTTAGCTAAATCTGTGACTTATCAGCCACAGAAACACCGTAAACCACAGAGACATGCAGTAGATGCCAGGTTTGGAGAGGATGGAAAAAAGAATCAGGACCTCTCGAAAGAATCAATGGGCATATTATTATTATTTTTAAGTAATTTACTTTTTACGTCACCACCTCTGCCCAAAACCGGCCTCGCCTGCCAGCCTTTCCAAGCGTGGCGTGAGCCGTAAAGACCAACAAATGACTGAGAGCGGGCATCAGCAAAATTGTGTGTCATTGTTCAATTAGTCTCCCGTATTGATCCCGGCTTGTTTGTTTACTTGCTTACCGCTTCCCATTTGTACAGCCTTGACAGCCATCTGTCACACAGAGAGACAGTGAGAGGAGGGAGGCAGGAGGTGACAGAGGGGGGGGAGAGTGATTTACAATGCGAGTGCTGAGATTAAAGTGGATGGAAAAACTTAGCAATAGCTTACGAGTGGAGACGAGTGGAAGGTAAAATGTGCCACCTTTTATGTCGGATGTCCAATCAGTGTCGATGGTAAATGTAGTTGATGGAGGCAATAAATTCCTCAGAGTGCTATATTGACTCAGAGAGCGGAGTTCGCAGCTGCAAAGATTTGTTGTGTTTGTATTTATTGGACCAGGAGTATACTTTTGATGCAAGAAAAAATGACTTCAAGCTACACTTTCATCAGCCAATGATCACGTTGCTATCGTATATGCGTGTAAGTTCATCGTCTCTGAAAATGTTAGATTCAGTACATTTAATGCTGCGTTACAATTTGTCTCCGATTCAGGTTTCTGCACACATCATCACAGTTTGTGTGAGAACGTTGATTTGTCCTCCTTATACAACTTCAGAATGTAACACTGGTACATTTCTCTTTATAAGGCCGAACTACACAAACTTATCCTCATCTACGTTCTCAGTATCGGCAACATCTGATCATGCGGACAAATTATGTACGGCATTCCTGGAACCCGCACCGTTTTTGGTGCTTTTCAATTTTGCACACTCATCTTGGTGTGAGCTACAGTGACGCTTTAAACTAGAATATCTTAGAAGTGTGCACAATTTTAAACACACATTTTAAACAGGACTATTTGATTACGGAATGTACTTATTCTAATTTGTCTCTTTTTAAGGATTTTTTAAAGTTGTTTTAACCTTTTAACATTTCATTTTTAAGACTCTTATTTGTGCTTTTTCCCTCGGAATTTTTTTTCAATCAATGTGCTTACCCTGGAAGAATAAAAGTTAAATAAAAAAATGAAATGGAGCCGTTTGTGATCATATCATCCAAAGCGCATGTTAAAACCAGGTCTGAGCCGGGCCATGGTCTAGTTGAGACAGGAACACGCCTGGAATCAGACAATGGGGAGTGTTATAAAAGCAATTCTTGGAGCAACAAGTGGTTGTACTCTCCTAGCTCTTCATTTCCTTCTCTTTTTTCTCTCCATTTCTTTTTATCAAAAGAAAGGATGCAGTAATTAGAGGGTAGACCAGGTGGAAGTACACAACTCAAGAGCCTGGCGCTAGCTCGCCCTCTTCTCCACAGGAAGATGGGAAGAGGGAAATGTGGAGGTGGGTGGAAGAGGGTGAACATGGCTGGAGAGGGGAAAGTGGGAGAAGAATACATCTAGGTAAAAACAGGGGAGAGGGGGAGCGGCTTGGGAGCATATTGGGTCAAAGAAAATAAAAAAAGTGTCATTTAGCCAAAGAAAGAAGATGAGAGCAGTGTGCACGACGAGCAAGGGGCTGGAGCTGGGACGGCTGGGCGAGGTGAAGGGGAGGTGGAGGCGAGGTTAGCTGTTAAATAAGGTGGGGGTCATAAGAGAGAGGGGGGGGGGTGCCCGCCGTGATACAAATGAGGGTCCGCAGGCAGGGGGGGCCACCCGCGGTACAACTTGGCCAACAAAGCTGCGTCTGTCTTGGCCTCCCTCCTCCACAGACCTCCTTGAGTGGGCAGGATTCCATTAGCAAGCTGCAGAACCTGGGGTCTATTCAAACCGCTAGTCCGGGCCTGGCTGAGTGTGTCCGAAAGCACACATGCACACGCACTGACCCGTGCACGCGTGCTCACCGAACACACGAACACACACACACACAAACACACACACACACACGAACACACACACACACACGAACACACACACACACACACACACACAC
>NW_022280077.1:133013-151511 GCF_004355925.1 Anarrhichthys ocellatus | reverse complement strand
TGTACACACACACACACACACACACACACACACACACACACACACACACACACACACACACACACACACACACACGCACATTTCTGGATCCGACTGTGGTAATCAGGGCGTCTCAACGAGTCCCTCTGTTAGGACGAGGGGGATGAGGACAGACAAGAGGAAGAAAGAGAAAGAAATAAAACAACAAAAGACATGCTCCTTCAGTGCAGCAGCAATACTGTAGGTCGCTCTTGTTAGGGCTGGGGACAGTGATTAGGAGAGGCCACAATAAGACCTGCCAGGAAACACATGCCAATTAGGTTACCAGGAGAACCACAGGCCCTCATTGCCATGGGAAACCCACTAGTCTCTGCACCACACGGACCCCCTCACTCACACACTCTCACACCCATGGCCTCATGCGCTACCTTTTTTCAACCCTTTGATTACATTATGAAATTGGGAGAGGGAGGCCAAGTGGGGCAAAAAAAATAAGGTAGAGAAGAGGAGAGGACACTGCCGTGCAATGGACAAAATGATTGTGGTGAGAGCAAAAGGTTGAGGCAAAAAGGGAAAAGCAGAAGTTGATCTTGAGAGATCAAACGTTGGTTGCTAAGAGGGATAAACTTTTGAAAACCTCCCGGTGGATTGAAAGTGTGCCTTCATGGTCAGCCCAACTTTACTGAGACAATGAAAGCAGGAGGGAAAACAAGAGGGGGGGGGAAAGCAACAAATAGGCTGTGGTGGGATAACAGGGGCGGGACTCCTGGGAGAATTATTAGAGGAGGGAATTACAGGCTCATCCATGGGTGACATGTAAGCCTCAGCTACACACTCAAATGTTTACAACACTGATATTTGCTCAACCCGCGATGCTATCGGGCCCTCGATGTAATACTCAAAGCTTTTGTTCTGACTTGCACAGATGCAATAACCAAGACCGCAGATAGCGGCGGGCGACAATGTCCTCCAGCACCGCTGTCCTGAGAAGCCGTGATGACGTGACCCGGGGGGCAGAACGGACAGAGGGGAAAAACTCACTCTGAAATATTTGCGCTAATGTGCATGATGATGGCTGAGATGTTGATTAATGTGCACGCTCCCTGTTATTAAATTAACAGGGTGAATACACAAAATATATTGAATAAATTAGAGCGCGAACCGATCTCCTCTGCAACATCCAGCTCATTAGAATGCATGAGGAAACGATGCTCTGATTGCAACAAGAGTCACTCATTAAGCCATGTTTGTCCCCCGCCACCACTCCCTGCACACTACCCCCCCCCCTCGCTGCCCCAAAACACTTACCCCTCATGCCTGCCCCACACACACTCCACCCCCCCACTGCACACTCTCCTGCTAAAAGCTCCCCGACTTAACATCACCCCTTCCCAATGGACGTCACCAACAAACCACTAACCCTCTTTTCACCTCGCTCGCCGCCAGCCCATATCCCTCCACCTCCTCCTCTGCTGGGATCTGTGTCATCATTTTAATTAATTTCTAATCAGGCGAGAGTAAACTAATCAGGAGAGGCGTTAAACAATGACAGCTCTGCCTGCTCAGCCTCACACTGGGGGCCGCCAGGCTGCTCCTCTGCATGCCGAAGAGGAGAAGGCGCATTGATAAACAACTCGCAGTATAGACGGGGCTATCTGCAGCCCATCTCCTCTCCCGTACATGTTAATATGGGCCGCAACGCATGTGGCTCATTTGAATTTGCAGATTGGGCATGTAGTGAGCCGCTGATTGATGCAAGATTAAATTACCACTATTTCACATTTGTGGCCTCTGTATGATCACTTTTAGGTGCATTATGTGGAAGGGAAAGACCGATACGGGTTTGAGAGCGGAATAAACGCATCAGTTCATGGACGTATGATGAAAACGCATGTAAATGATCAGAATGGACAAATAAATAACCTAACCCTGTCTGAATGGTACAGTATGCATCAGCTTAGAATGGGTTGCACAAAGACTGCAGTTATCTGTAGACGGCCAGATCCCACCAAGGCTGAGCCATTGTGGAAAACAGACAGAGAGAGAGGGAGAGAGAGAGAGGGAGAGAGAGAGAGCACTTTTGGTCAATACATTAACTGAGACAATGTAACAAGAGAGTGTTGATTAACCTCTTCCAGGCTTACCCTGTGCCTAAAATACCTTAAACCAACATAAGTGAATCATAATTGGCAAATACTAACTGTATGATTGCATGACAATGAAGCTGATGGCGGATGAAGACGAAAAATTAGTTCATGACCACCATCACCGACCACCGGCTTGGTGATGTGAAATTTTAAAAGTGCATTTGGAATCAGCGTGTGATTGGCATCAGGGTGAGCCTCCAGAGGCGCGTTAGCCTCGGCTACATGTTGCAAACTGACGGACGCGGCCAAGTCGCAACTCTTAGGGTTCGTCTCGGTGAAGAAAGAGGCTTTCATGTCTCTCTCATCAAAGCTTTGTAACCGGACCTGATTTCTCCTCCTGCCAGCGCCATGGAAACCGATGACCATCGACCTCAGGACCAGAGACCATTGGCATAGTTACATGACACGAGTAAACAGATGGAGATGAGGAATAATCACACACATGCTATGTTTATATTTTAAAACTTTGTTAACAAATTAAAAAACACAAGAAAAAGAAAGCTAGAGCGAAATCAAAGTTTAAATCCGATGCATAGCTGAAAAAACGAAGAGGATATTTAAGTGAGAAAAACTACACAGAGATGGAGTGTGTTTAAAAAGATTTCTTTCTTTCAAATCACCCCCTCCCCTCCATCACCACCTCCTTCCTTGCCCTCTTTGCCAAGTATTAGATTCCCATGCCAACCGCTTCCACGGGATAGAATAAGGATTGCGGAGGTGGGAAGCTGAAACCCTTCCATAACATGTCAAACAACGCTGGAATCCAAAATGCAGGAGTGAGAGAAAAAAAGGGTTAGAGGCAGATTTTCTACGGGGAGAAAGAAACTGTCACATCATCAGATTGGTTATTCTAAGTGGAGGGATGTGGGTATGGGGGCGGGGAGGGAGGGGCGGGGTGGCAGAGGCTTGGGCTGGCAGAATCTGGCAGCGGTACACGATGGCGGTATTTCCACTAAAATAATCAGCCCCCAGGCAACGGAAGGGGGTGGTGGTGGTGGGGGGGGGGGGGATATGTAGGGAAGACAGACACAGCGAGGTTAGGGATTGTAGGGCTAGGAGAAGAAGACTGGGTGGGTGAGGGAGAGGGAGGATATAAGGGAGGGAAATAGCAATGATGGAGAGAAAGAAAAATCTGGGAAGCTAACCAAGGAAATCCTACTTCTCAGATATGCAGCTGTGGAATTAAAATCGGTGTAAAAACACGAGAACAAAAATATACTTCACACTTCACAAGCCTATTGAAGGGTGGGGGGGGGGGGGGGGGGGGGGGGGGGGGGGGGGGGGGTGAGTTTGGTGCCCGCAGGGGTCTCATCAGGCTACAGGGCGAGCTCAAGAGAGAAGACAAGAGCCCCTCAAAGATCAAGAAACACAAAATGCCCCATGAAACAATTTCTACACTTCCGCGTCCCCTCAAGCACATCACAAGCAAACAGCGAGGCATTGATTCGTGATCAAACGACCGTGATCGTCACTCAAATTCAATAATAACAACCTTCACAATCAAAATCGCTCTGAATGTACTGTACCTCCACTTCAGGCCAGGATTAGGCCTTTTCTGTTGCTCACATTTGTGTTGATGTGCTGCATTACGGAACAAAGAACTATCAGAATCGAAAACCACCCATGCAAACACGACAAATCAATTAATTTGAAAAATAAACTGCACAAACAACACTGCGGTCGCGATTGCTGAAATATGAACGGTTATTACAATGGAATTCTGCACAGGAGAGCGAGACTCCCTGCTGTGTACAACGCACTCAAAAGACAGAATGGATGAAAAAAAGGCAGGCGGTATATATCTGTACATATACATGTCCTCTCTCACAGAAGCATTTCCAGAAACTTTAAAAGGACTTGAAAGAATCCTTAAGTTGCATTTCACTCAAGCAGCTTCTTTCATGGTGGAAGAAGAAGAAAAAACTAATTAATGACTGTGAACTCTGAGAGTAATGTTATCAAATCCAGCCTACTGGAGTGTGACACCACTAAAATAATACAATCATTAAGCGTAATGAGTGAGTTTAGAAGTTTCTCTTAGTGCATGCGTCAGAGTTAATGGTTGCAGCTGAGCATTGTGTTGCTTCGTCTCTGTGGAGACTTGATCTTAATACAAATCTCTGTGTCATACAGGCCTATTCATGCAGCCTGCCTTCTCCCTCCGGTTCAATTATCAGAGGCTCCTTTTGCAGAGATATTCAATTAAAAAGGAAAAGGCTCCTCATTTAGCTTTATCAGAAAAATAAAACTTGGCAATGTATAAATAATCATTTCTAAATGCTTTGTGCACACAGGGTTGTGCATGGCAGTGTGAATGCTTTACTTAATGAAAGTATAAGAAAGTTTGGAAGTAATATCCATTATGTTTGAAAAGTCAAATAAAAAGGGAGATATGATGTTTTCTATTTTTAGACTTTTAATTTATTCCTACAGATTTATTTTTATATTATTAAGATATTCAGTGAGGCAAAAAAATGACTCTCAATTACAAGATGAGGGTGGAATATCGGAAAATGGAAAGACAGTCAAGCGACCGTGAAATCATGAAAAGAAAAGCGAAAGACAGACACGGCAGCAAATACACCTTATTCAGGGCGCGGTGTTTTTGTTGAGAGTTTCGGCTTTCATTTCAGCTCTCTGACATTCTCTCTGTCTGACCGTCCAAGTCCTCTCCTGAGACTGATGAGTGGAAGCAGAGTTCCAGAGAGAGCTATCAGGATTAGGATAATTAATATCATCTCATTTCACTGTGATCCTCTCCGCGGCCCACTGCGCACACACAAGGACGGGATGCAGTGAATATTGTAGCAAGTGTACCCAGTCAGCTGTCAATCTAGGCCAAAGTCCCCCCTACACACACACACACACACACACACACACACACACACACACCCCACAACACACACACAACCCAACTCACACACAAACGCATCCTCCTCAGCGGCTAAATTGCAGTTTGAGAGACGACAGGGGAGAGGCAGCGATGGCAGCGTTGGTGGTGGTGGTGGGAGGGGGGGCTGCCGGGGGCCCGAGGGACGCCATACAATGGAGCGTGCTGCTGACCAGCGTTCAGGTGAAATTGAATTGGAAATCTTCCACGGCTGGTTAGCATAACAAAGGGCCTCGTGGCTTTAGACAAAAGCTGCTTCTCTAATGCACAAAATCAATCTCTCTACGGGCTCGGCGCATTGTTCCCTCCCGCCATACAGGTGTTCCTTCAATGGTCCTTAATCAAAAGTGTCAAAACAAAGTTAAGAGTTATCTCTGCTCCTCCGCAGCTGCTTCTGCGGAGGAAGAGGGAACGAGACCAGACGCCCAGGATAGCAGACGCCCAGGATAGCAAAACCAGCCGAGTGAGTGCGGTGAATAGGACGCCGGATGCATTCGGTGTGTCCCGCGCCCATGATCTGTTGATGCTAAAGTTGAGCCAGTGAGGAAGACTAATCTCATTTCTGCCTGAGCCCCTGTTCAAGTGTGAGCAACTCTCTGATGCGACCACTGAACAAATCGACACGCATGAAAAGGAAGCGAAAGTTTGACTTATTTAAGAGAGTAAGAAGAACACAATGAGAAAAAGGGTGCAAGCAGTGACGCAAGGAAGGAATCGCTTTTCAACAAATGCAGCCTCAAAATTATTTATAGTCTCTACCTTCTAATGTGGAGGCCTGATTTGTAATATTGGTAGCGGCTGCAATTCTCCCTGAAGGTTGTTTACCAATGGGAAAACACAAGTACAGCTCTTATGAGTACTTACACCTACTTAAACTGAACCGAAAGTGCTTTAAAGTCAACTGTGGCAGCCATAAAGCAACATAAGTACAGGGAAACAGACCCAATCTTAAATGACTACTATATATGCTTCAAGTTGGGTACTCTCTACGGAGAGTAGATGCATTTGATGGCTGTATGTTCTTGAGTCTCTGTCGTCGCTCTGTCTGTGGATTACCACATAAATAACAACGTAGATAATCTGTAGACTAATCCCACCTCCTAATAAGTAGCATCATAGACTCGGCGCCTCCCCTTTTGACAGCCGCCAGATGACAATCCATCAGCACACACTCCCGTCAACATTATACTGCACCACGTGGTTTAAAATGTCAGCTGTGTGGCAGGGAAATCTCTGCATAATACACTTTAAACTGACATTTCCACGATTGTGCCAAGGGGATGGTAATGTGGATGAAAAATAATCTATCATTTTACATCACCATTAGCCATATGTATTATGACATACTCCATTTTCAGATGTAAATGTAAACGTGTTCAGCTAATACCTGACAAATCCTATCACTGATTTGCAAATTCCCCTGCAACGGCCTCACACAAGCAGAGATATTAAAGGAATATTTAACTCAATTTAAAACCGTATAACAACTAGAAAGGTGCACTCATTAGAGTGCGGATCTCCGCCAGGTGTGTCTTCATTGACCACTGCTGGTTTGTAATTGTATTGTAATCCCTTGTCTAGACTGCAAGTGCATCAGATGTGTTTTTCACTTGCATGTCGCACACAACAGATGCACTTCATACAGTCGTACCAAATACAAAAGGGAACCTCACCAAGCTGCCTGGGTGCTTAGCAGTGAGTGCACTGGTAGTTCCATTAGCTGTTAGCGGTTAGCCAAACACAGTATACAAAACGACACCAGTGGCAAACTGTTTTCGCCCCGCTGCGTCTCTGGGGGTCGGTGGTGCACCCTGCTGTGTCGACACTAGCGGCCCCCATCAGCCAGGGGCCGGTTAAGAGCAGTAAGTGAGGAGCGAGCAGGCAGTCAATGGCGGTATAAAACAGACTATAAAAAGGGGTTTTGAGAAAGTGTGAGTTGCTGCAACAGAATCCCAGAGCAGACACACAAAATATTGTGCAGTTTGCTGCAGCGGAATGCGAGATTAGCCGTGGACAAACACAGAAGCACAGACTCATAGAGTCACCGTCACTCTCAGTAAGTAACCTTTAGCATATTATCTCCTGGCGAAGAGATAAAAAAAAACAGTCGACAAGTGTATAATATCTCAGCCCGACTCCAACTAGGACTATTGATGGGACGTTAGAAAAGTTAGTTATGACAGAAGCAGCCACCTGATTGTTTTTTCTCTCCAAGCATTGTTTTTCACTCCCCATTGTTCTCCATAGCAGGGCTGCCAGAGCATTGCACCACGAAAAGAAAAAAAAAGACACAAGACAGCGCAAAGATAGACCCTTCATCAGCCAAATGAGTTAGTCTAAACAATAAAGTTGCTCTATATACTAAGTGTGCATACGAATACCGATACGAAGTGACGCTGGGGTTTGTGTCCTCATTTCTCATCCTCATAGTTTAAATGAATAAATGTTTTCCTTCAGAAGTTTGCTGAAATATTCAGTGGAGTCAGTCATGTTCAGAATGTCTCCAACTATGACAATGTACAATTTAATTTTACTGAACAGTTTTGGATTTTTTTTTGGGGGGGAAAGGTTGGGGACTGTGTAGCACCAAGTTTTTCTGAAGAACTTTCTGCAGCCTCTAATTTTATTTGTGACGATTAGCAGCTGATCACGCAATACAAGTGTTGTCATTAAGCCGTATTAATGTTGATCTTGTAAAATAAGTCTTCATTTCAGTGCAGCAGGAAGCTGTATGAACCATGAACAAAAAGCTATTTTTGCTGATTCAGTTTTCTAAAGGTGTGTTCCAACAGAACGCGAGGCAAGTGTTAGTTTCAGCGTGATTGCATAATGTGAATGGAAAAGATGGAAGTGGGTGGTTAAAGGGTGAATATCTAAAGATGCGCCTGTGCGTGTCGTAAGTTTTCAACTTAAGCAAACAACATATGTGCCTCTTTATGAATCTACTTCATAAGAGACAAGAGACAAAAGAAAGAATAGTCACGTGTCTCAATTTGGATACTTCCATAAGTACACTTCTATGTAGTACACCATGTACTTACTTGCGTTGTAAGATCATTTCAACAGGGTAGTGTTGTCTCAAATCTAACACGGCTGTTGTGCACTTCCCGTAAATTGCAACATTTGACCGCTTCTCCTACTTCTTGATGGCAAATTGCAACTGAACATAGCATTACTGCCAACATTTAACCGTCATTTGATTCTCACTAAAATATCTGCTGCCTTGACAGGGGAAAAAAAAAAACCCACACGTATAGCTTTCATTTGTTTAGGGCGGTGTTAACCAGAGCAACCGCCATTTGCACAAGTTTGGTGGTCCCCCCGCTTTCACTATAAGTAGGCAAGATGGCGGCCATTGAGGGTGAGAAGTGTTTCATGCTCAACTGTTTGACCGTTAAGTGAGTATACCATCCGAGTAGTCATAGTGCCTCACATTTTGCCATACTCGTCAGTGTGAACGCACTTATGCACTCAAAATAAGTGTAAGTGCCGAAGAAGGCAAATTGAGACACCGCATCGGAGTTCCTGGTGAGTTCTGAGATCAGTCAGATGCTGACATGAACCCCAACACGGCAGTGTTATTAACGCAAACTAAAACTGAAACAAAATCAAGCAGCGAAAAATACGGTTACACACACAGCAGTGCTAAAAAGCGGACCATCTACCCACGTAACAAGCGCTCCCATTTGGCGGCCAGGCCCACAGTTGCTGGCCTATAACTGGGAAGTGGAAGATGGCATCATCCAGCTGTGACAGTGAATCTCTGCATCATTGGGAGCTGCCACAGTTTCCCGGGCCAGTTTATGTGGAGGAACAGACAGTTCTAACTTACTACTTGATACTGGCACATTCCACCCCATCCAGCGAGGGACACCTCTGTGTACACCGATATGTGTGATAGCACTCTACCCGACCACTGAACATGGAGGGACCACCACATGGCTACCAAGTGCATCAACTGTCTCCACCCTGTGGGGCGCAATGTGTGACAAAAGTTAAGTGCACCCAACCAAGTCTGACACTGGTCTTGCTGAAATATATTATGGTCAGTAAGGTCAGACTCTTACCATGATGGCGCAAAATTTGCTGGGCCGTAGCCGCTGGAGTATGATATCATGGTGGGGAAAGAGGAGGCATGAGTCGGAGCATGTTGAGGCGGAGTTGTCCACCAGGGGCTTTGGAACCATGTCCTGACTGATTGGAGGGTGAAGCTTATGTGGAGCAAGCTGTTACGCTGCATCATCGTTTGCCATGCCATCATTTCGGAAAGTGCCACCGTAGAAGCCGTGTGGGGGTCAGGACAGCCGCCACAGTCTTCCGGATGTCCTTGGCTAGCCCCGGGCAGCCGTGGCGGAGACAACGGCGTGGCACACTGAGCTGTCTGAGGCAAGCATAACCTGGTCCTGATGAGACAGTCGGAAAAAAGCCGCCTCCGCATAGGGCCAAAGAAATGGCACAACGGGGAAAGTCTGGCCCGCAGCTCTTGCTGGTAGACGTCTACGAGGCCACGAGCAGGTGCAGGTTGTTGCTTCTGCCGGCGTTGGGATGCCTCTCAGATCTGCCACTGTTGTTATGCTGCCTGGCAAGTCCTGATAAAAAGTTCCTTAACGGTTGGGCAAATGATCTGGAGAAGGAGAAAGCTGCTGCACTATGTTACTTCATAAAGGGACTTAGTGTTGTTCTTTCACTTGTGATATTTTCTTGAGGGACAATGTAACTAATTGTACAGCTTGTTTATAATTTTGTGAATCCAGTTTCGTTTTTGTAACTGTATAAACTGTTTTCAAATACCTTTGGTCTAACTCAGTGGTATATGTTATTTTTCTGAATTTGAATCCGTTATCAAACTCTGTTTTTGCCACAATCTTCACAATTGCTTCCATTAAAAACCTCAAAGGCAATCCGCTGCCTTCAACATTTATTGAAAGTGTCTATAGAGCAGAAGAGACAAATATGTAAATAAAAACAATTAAACAATAAGTTTGGCTTTATCTTTTTTTAAAGTGTAGGAGTCACAGACAGCAGTTTTGTTGCTTGCCGTCAGAAAAAGGTAGAGATTTGTTTCTTATTGTTCAGGCATTTTAGTATGGAAAGACATCCAGACAACAACAATCTGGAAAAGCTAATGTGGATAAACTTTTTTTTCTTCTTTTCACACATAAACAGCATTTTTGCAAAATTAGCCGGCTTACTGTGGACGCGCTCTGCTGCTCTTCTCACCTCCACTATCTCCCGCCAGGCGTCCAGCCCTCAGCTCAATCTCTCACAGCCTCTGTTGCTCCGGCCCTTGGGAGGACTCATGCAGACCAGTTGATTAAAAATCACTTAGTGGAGAACACAAACAAAGCTGTCAGCCTTTGGCTTGCCCTTGGGATTGGAGTGTGTGTGTGTGTGTGTGTGTGTGGGGGGGGGCATAGGAGGGGTAGCATGAACAAGAAGAGATGAAGGGGAAGAAGAGGAAAGACACTTACCGGGTTTCAGTTAGATTTGAAAAGTTGACAAATGCTTCAAAGTGGGAACAAGAGCAAGGATTGTGAAAAACTCATATCATTACCGCATTCAAATTCTTTTGTTTTGTACGTCTTAAGCAGACTGTTGAAATCCAATCATGTTTTCTTCTTTATGCCAAGGATGCTCGACTGACATAGACACTGTGCAGTCAAAAGTAAGAGGTGGTTGAGGTGCTGGATGGGTTTATTTAAAAAGGGACCAAGGTTCATTCCCACTGATGCCAAGAATATGTTTTTGATTTTAGTTACAATTGCCTAAATCTTATCCTAAACAACCCTTCCATTAGCGTGTTTAAGCCCATTGAAGGCTTTTTTTAAACCTCGTTTGAGGTTAAAGCAGCTGTATTTAACATTCTGAACGTCAATATAGACGCAAACAACTATTAGCTAATTTATTAGTAAAGGTATGGTGGAGTAATGTCTACCCGAGCAGAGAATGACGTCACTCTCCCTCTGCGTGTGTTGCTATCCGAACGGACTGGCTGCGCACGCTTTCAGTGCATGTTAGTGCATGTGAGCGTGCTCATCTGGTTAGCGCTGTCGCAGAAGCGTAGCACCTACCCTCAGGTTCACCCTCAGCTAAACACTGTTAGCTCTGTCTGGCACCTTTAAACAGCAATGTAAACATTTGATTTGCTAAATTAATTTCGAGCTACACTATTGTTGCTGCGGATGGGGACATCCTTGAATCTTCCTTGGTGGTGTGTTCACGGAAGCTCCGACATTGACAGTTGGCTATCCATTGGTATTGCGGTTTTGTTGGGGAAATCTAACCCAGGGGACGGTAAATAAACAGAGGCTCATATTGCACCAACAGTGTACAAAATAAAGTTGAATCTCTGCAAGTTGATTTTTCCTGAAATGAAAGGAAGTCGTGTTGATGTGGGGCCTACCACTCACAGCCTTGAAATGTTTCATGTGGCTCAATCTACCCACTGGCTTTTTTTAGCTTAAAAATGATTTTAATTATGAATCCACCATCAAAATAGCTGTTTATTAATTTTCTCACAATAGCTGAAACAATCAGTCAATATATCAAATAGTGGAGAAGCAAAAATGTGACAGCTAGTTTGATAATTGATTCATTGTTTGTCATTTTCAAGGAAAAATGTGCTATTTTTTTGCCCTTTGTGATCATAAACGGGACATCTTCAGGTTTCTGATTTGTGGTAGGACAAAAGCAAACAAAGATTTGATTAATCGAGACAATATTCGATTAAGCAACAACAAAAATAATTGTCAGTTGCGGTTGAACGCTACACATGAAGTTGGCTCCACAGCCATTGCTGAGCGAGTCGGTCAGAGGTTCCCCGCTGCAGAACCGCATGAGGCACAAACAGATCAGTTGGATAGAAAATAGATGTGTCAACACATGATGACCGTTGCTGGTCTGATCGTATTGTGACACCCACGACAGCTGTAATTAGTGAGCACACACACACACACACACACACACACACACACACACGTAGACATAGTGTTGTGTATACACATTCACATACATGTGCAAAAGACACACACACACACAGCTGCCAGTGACAAGGGTAGGGCAGCACGGCTCCAACGGTCTACTGGCCTTCACCACCAGATGGTTGTTACCACTGATTCTCCTGTCACACACACACACACGCACGCACACACTCACACACACACACACACACACACACACAAACGATGATGTGATACGACACACACATTTGTTGAGTGCAAGTCCTCCGTAATACTCATAATAAGCCCATAATACTCTGGGTTGCGGGTGCAACATCTTTGACAAACTGATTGTAACTGCAAAAACCTTCACCTCTACAGTTCCCACTTTGCTGACGTTACTTAAAGAATTATTACTTGATTGGTTTGCATTATAGCAGTGAGGACAGGGCCACACCGACCAGCGTAAACATCCTCGGCATACGTGAGTAAGGTGAGAAGTGTCTCTGGTGGGGAAAGTTGAAAGACAAATTGAGCGTACATAGTAAAAGAGAGAAGTACAGACAGACAATGAAAGAGAGATAACAGGTATATGAAGAGGGGGGGGGGGGGGCAACAATGAATATGGAAGTCTCCCAGGATGCAGGAGCAAAGTCACCCCCTTCCGTATCCCCACTGGGGCTTTCAAGGGTCAACTGAGAACTAAGAGGCACATTGGTGTCCAGTACATTGCCTGTGCAGGCGACCGGAGAAAGGATTGGAAGAGACACAACCTTGTTTGGTGAATTATACATACATTCACGCACACACACGGGTCACACTCTCTCTGGCGTCGACCCCCGTCTCCGCTGTTGTGAGTCTTCCATCTTATTTTTTGCTGACCTGTGTGTGGAGGGGCTGACAGAGGTGAGCACACAATCTCCCGGCGTCCCCAAACACAGAGAATTGAATGACCCCTGGGTTGACCTCCTCAGAGCAGTGCCTCGCCTATCTGCGCCCGGTGCTGTCGAAGGGGGGGGGGGACCGTTTAGGGCAGACGGCGACCCTTCGCGTGACCCCCGGGTCCGTGGCTCTTCTGCCCGGGCAACATGACAACCTATACAAGGCCCTGTCAAACGCGTGATTGACATGTCCCCGCCCATCTCGAGCAACGTTCACACCCGCCCCGGCAAATTACCCCAAAACCCAGACAGACGGCCGTATCTTGGCTCCCCTATTTTGCTCTCTTGTCGTCTTCCATATGTTGCATGCGCGCAAACGTTCTGTCTGACACAACGGAGTAATTGTGTGAAATAATGTAAAACTGTTCCGGTGCTGCAGGTCATTTATTTTCTACTGGTAGTGGAAGCTGAAGCAAGGCCACGGGACTCAGTCTAAATGGGAGACCAGGTTATGTGGTGACTAAATCAGAACAAATGCACCCGTGTGTGATTTAGTCACTTTTAGTTTTTTTTATTCCTATTGTGATAGGTGATCACGCACCGCTCTTCATAAACCACAATGTCTCCCATGCTTTTGCCGTACCTGCGGTGGAGATTGGCACACATACACACACAAACAAATCGCACAAACAGAAAACCCACACACACGAACACAAACACAAAGAAAGAAAAAGAGCTACAGTACTCCCTACATCAAAAGTGGCCTAGATAAACACAATACACACAAAAGAGTCACCCCATGAAAATAACCCTCCATCTAAGCATCACTGCACTTATCTACTCATAAACATAGGGATAAATCAATTCAGTGAGAAACACTGATTTTTTTTTTCTCTCTCTCTCTCATTTGAAATTACAGCTGCGGTACCAAAGCTAGCATGATAGCATAGGTCAAATTCACTAACCTCTTCTCTCCATGGCAACAGTCTGCCTCTTACAAAACAACAAAAAAAAAAAGGCTCAGTGTGGTTTGTTGGAGTCATTGTGAGACGTTTTACCATGACCTGCGAATACGCGTGTCATGAGTGCGTCGATGCGTTTTCACGTGTGTGGCACAAGGACGCGTAGATGTGTACATGCACATGCGTGTACGTTCATATGAAGGTATATCTGCCCATCAGTGTTTGAGAGTGCATGTGTATGTGTGTGTGTGATGACAACCCTGTTATCATAGCGTCTGTATTAGCATTGCAGCGTTTCACCGCTTTGTTTTACTCTGACCTGTATAATCAGTGTCACATTAGCAACACAACAAATCAAACGCTGCGAGTCCCCCCCCCACCGCAACCTCTCACACACACGCACACCCACACACACACACACACACACACACAGACACACACACACGTCCTCCTTCATGCTCCAGCTGGCCACCACACTGTGTCAAACAGATGCGAATTAATATGAAAACTAATACCTATTACACGACATACAAAGCTCCAAAACCACTAATTTAATTTCTTCTTATTCGAAAGCAGAAAGATGAAATTAATGAAGAAAACTTCTTCCTGTTCGCATCACAGCTAATACAGCTTATATATCCCAGGTGGTTAGATTTAAGTGTATTTAAGTGTATATATTAAAAACAAGCTCAGCTGAAATATTATGGCAATTTATTTATTGCAGTTTAAATTCAAACAATATCACACTATGGTCACTGTTGTCAAATTAAAAAACAAATCTGTCATTTTGTATTACAATAAATGTTTCTTCTTTAACTGTTATACTATAAGAACAATGTAATCTACTGAATTGAAATGATTAGTTGATCAAAAATAAACTGCAACTATTTAAAAAAGGGATTCATTGTTTCAGCTTTTTAATTGTGAGGATTTTTGTCTGACGGTTGACGGAATATTTTAGGTTTTGGAGCGCAATGCAACGATGTCGCCTTGGACTGTAAGAGGTATTTTTCCCTTTTTTCTGATCGAGAAAATGATTTGCAGGTCAATTAATAATGAAAATAATAGGTAGTTGCAGTACTATACTATATTAATAATTAAAATCTTCTGAAAGCATTTTGTTTTTTACATGTGAAACGTACTGTTGTTTTGTCCCTTTGCCCAGTTCCACCTGAAGTCAAGGTCTTAACATTTCCTTTAGATTTGGTAGAAGCCACTTCCCAGATATCAGCTGTTTATTCTTCCAACAACCCCACATCGTGTCTTTTTCACCGTTTTGACCTGAAACGACAAAATTCAAAAAAGGGAGTTTTCCGTTAAACAAGGTTATTAAACAATTAAACATGGCTGTGGATGGCTGATAGTCAGATGTTTTCTTTTAAGTGATGTCTAAAATGAGAAACAGTAAAAGCAGTCAAACATAACGGCCGAGTACGTATTGCCCTTATAGATCAGCAGCAACACGCACTCTGGTTCTCCTTTCCTGATACACGAAGAGGAAAGTCAGCATCCGCTCAGCTCCTTCTACTGTAAACCCTCCAGTGTTGGGGAAAAAAAAAAAAGAAGAAGAAAAGGAGAAGAGAGGAAGGAAGAAATTGAGTAGAGGGGAGGAAAAACAGAGGAAGGAAGGGAGAGAAGACAGACGGAGACAGATGGGCAAAGAGACAAGTGCGGAAAGACAGACGGAAGAGGGAGCTGAAAGGAGGAGAGAGGAGATGGAGGGATGGATTGAGCGAGGAGAAGGAGGCGTACTGTAGGAGATCCAGCTGACATTAGCGGGTGAGTTTATGAGATGTGATGATTAGCCAAATCCTGCTAATCAATGACACATTCACATGGGTTCCTGCTCTGTTGCTAAACACTAATTGGTCTATTCTGCGGCAAATAGGGAGATGCTGTTTCCCACTTCACTGTGAGCAATGCAATCTGACACGGGGGCACGTGTGAGAGCACACGCGCGCGCACACACGCACGCACGCACACGCGCACGCACACACACACACACACACACACACACACACACTCGTCGAACGTTACTTGCGTGCACATACTGTACATCTGTAGCAGATTCTGGTACATAAAAAGGTTAAATTGAGACTGATTCAATTTGAGAGTGGATGAGGAGCAGAGGATCCTGCTCGACTCGCTCTAACAATAAGGAGAGAATGGGATCCTAGAGCGGGCCAGTTGAACCAGCAGAGGGGGGGTGGTTGGAGACGGAGCCCTAAATTCAATTTCACTTTGTTGAGTATTTAGATAATGTCCCCTAATGTAATGCCGGGGCCGTGAGTGGATCCACAGCGTAGCAGCGGCAGCAGTTGTTAATCACTGTGCAGCAGCAGCGCCACCACTGTCCGAGGACAGGCACTGCATACACCTGGAGACTGGATGCAGGGACTGCACCTGGACCTGCAATGGAGCACAAGTCTAAATAGGATGGTCCACGGAACCTACAAATTACTAATACATACATTACAGTTTAATACGCAGATAAGTGAATAAGATTTACACTCCATTCATTACTGTCACTATTCTACTTAAATGTATAAATTGGCCATAAATGTGAATGCATGCATGTACTGTACATAAAACACAACACTATTACATTATCCATACAAGATAATGAAAGCGCTCTTTGCACTAATTGTAACAGCTGTACAGAAACTATATGGTGTTGTCCATTTGTTGCTTTTATTCATATAAAGCTCACCTGTCTGCACATCATAGTAATATGTGTAATCATTGCTCAGCTTTGTTGTCCTTGTTAATGTGTACAAGTACATTGACATCCGTTACAAACCAATACATGTCTTTGTTTGTGTAAATACACTTGGCCAATAAAGCTGATTCTGATTATTGAGTAACGGGAGCTTTGTAAAACTTGAATGTGGGGAGTTAATCACGATTCGGCTGTTTCCATTCTATGAAGCACCGAATGTAAGGATCATTTAGCAGCAAGCCACTAAAAATAATCAGCCAATTAATATTACAATTTGAGTTCCTGAAAAACATACATGTGTTTTGTTTACATAAGTGCATCAATTAATCAAATGAATAATTCTGTCAATCAATCAATCCACATCAGGGCATTTTTTTAAGTAAATCCTAAATGTTTGAGGTTTGAACGGTCAGCTTTGGTAAATAGAACAGTTATGTCCTGACATTTTATAGATTAAAACAGTCGTTCAAATAATCAAAAAGAATAATACTATCTGAGAGTAATCAATAATGAACATATTCGTTCCTTTAAGTTACAGTACTTATTATTATTATTATAAATGACTCCCTATGGAGCCCCTCACCTTGTAGGACGGTGTTGTCATAATATTGTCACATCTCTCAGTCTCTCTCATACAGTACACACGCCCACGCACACGTACAGCACACCCACACACACACCGCCATGAGTGCGGTCAATGCGGGGTGTATTCCTCTCTCGGTGAGTGCCCGTGGTTAACAGTGCTTTAAGTTGAAGAGGAGGACAAGAGGAGGGTTCACTTAAACACATGACTGTTACTACCTAAATATTAGTGCAGGGACTCTCTCTCCCTCTCTCTCTCTCCGAGTGTGTCTCAGTATGTGATAGTGTGTCCGTGTGTGTGTGTGTGTGTAATTATGTGCAGAGGAGAGGCTGTTTGGGGTAAATAGAGTTGCAATTATTCTTTTAACCTGTTGTCAGCCCCACTAACACACTGGGCCAGGAGAGGACAGACAACAGACAGACAGATAAGTAGTGCATTTAGAGACAAACAGTGGCACACACTTAACTCAAAACTAAATGCCGAAATATCTCTATGACATGTATTACCAGAAATGTGACTTTTTGTTTTTTCAGAGTGAATGGGTTCTAATGATGTCTGCAAAAGAGAGACACCAACATGTGTAATATCATTTATTTCTTTATTTAAAGTTACAATAAGTGTAGCACCTGTGGCCCTGAAGAGATTAAAGTGTAAAAAACCGATGAATGAATGGATTGATGTGAAGATATATTTTGTAGTTGTTGCTTGTATTTGTATTTGTAAACCCCTCGGGCGCACGAGGAGTGTTTAAAATAAGCGATTTGATTGCCGTGTGTCAAGGCATGATATCACTGAATTGATTTAATTTGCGATACACTCGCTGTTGACAGCTGTTTGACTGAGCTGAAGTGTAATGCTCCATCAGCAGCAAATGGAGTAACCCATTCAACACCACTGCTGCCGTATTACAGACAGGAAGTACATTTTATTTTCCCTCAGTACTTTCTAAATGGTCTCATAGCAAAAAAATTTTTTAAAAATGGGATGACCGAATTATTACATCGTCCGGCAAAGTATTCAGGCGGGAGGAGAGTGTAACTCAGACCTAGTTTTAAATATATACATTTTTTAGGGTAAATAAATAGGAAACTTATGAACCAGATGTTTTGAAAACGCACACATAAACATCCACTACCGCCTGATCAATTTGATAACCTCAAATACATGTTAAAGAAATATTACAGAAACATTTCCCCCCTCTCACTCTTTTTTGCTCGCACCCACCCACCCACCCCCCCCCCACACACACACACACACACACACACACACACAATGTTATCGGCCCAGATCACCAACTCAGCAGATCTCAACCGCATGTCACCTACGATAATTCAACGCATGCACACACACAAACACACACACACACACACACACACACACACACACACACACACACACA
>NW_022280077.1:130776-133003 GCF_004355925.1 Anarrhichthys ocellatus | reverse complement strand
ACACACACACACACACACACACACACACACACACACACACACACACAGATGCAGAGTTTGGTGGCTCTTGTCAATAGGACGTTAAGGTTTTTGGCACTAATGACCAGTGTAGAGATAAGAAAGGAGAGGTTAATGTGTTGCTGTGGGTGATCAAGATAAGACCGATCCCTTTAAGCCCACGGACAATGGGACAGTGAGAATAGGAGAGAGGATACAAAAACTAGAGGTAAAAAAGGCAGAGAGAAGAAAAAAATAAAAATAAATAAATATATATATATATATATATATATATATATATATATATATATATACGGAAATAAGCAAAAAAGCCTTGTAAACGACAGGGTTTGTATCACCGCCGCATGTAAGC
Organism: Anarrhichthys ocellatus; assembly: GCF_004355925.1. Classification (NCBI taxonomy): domain Eukaryota; kingdom Metazoa; phylum Chordata; class Actinopteri; order Perciformes; family Anarhichadidae; genus Anarrhichthys; species Anarrhichthys ocellatus. The sequence goes on along the minus strand of NW_022280077.1, from coordinate 132,633 downwards.
TATTGTTTATCACATTTGATGTCGGAATAAGTGAATTTATGCAGATTCAGTCCATCAGGGCTGCACACATAAATATGCACACAGCAGAGCAGAGCACTAAACACTGAAAACTCAATAGCCACCACCAAGCAATCCAGCCTTTTCACGGAGCGGGACAAACCAAATATACGACCCTGTGTCGCATTCAGAGGGGGCTTCATTTTGGAAGTCTTTGTGCTTGTTTATACAACATCTACATCTCTGGTTTGTTGAAAGTATTCCGAGCATTAGGGGGTCGGACACAATTTATTGTGATCATTATTTGGAAGTACTAGTTCAGCCTTAACACTCAATGCATGCTTATATGCATCTACACTATATAAATACACTATATATCTTTATCACACACACACACACACACACACACACCTTCCTACCGGTGAGTGAATGCCCCCCCCCCTCCCCATCTGTGCGGCCGGCTGGGTCGGCTGACATTTGGACACTTGTCAATCATCTCTTTCAATAGCCAAGCGGCAGGAAAAATGGAGTCGGGGGGTCAGCAACTCAGAGTATCGCCATGGCAACAACTGCACTGAAGTTCATAGCCTGCTGGGACTGCAGTTCTAAGTGTGAGTGTGTGTGTGTGTGTGTGTGTGTGTGTGAGAATGTCCATTTTTGTTTCTGGTTGGAGTGTGTGCATGTCTTCTTGTGTGTCCAATTGTTCCCCATCAGCGAGAGGCAAATCCTCCTCCCATTTCAGCTCTCACCTTGCAACCTCACATGCAGCTTTAGCCTTTTCTCCCCCCTTCCCTCTCTCCCTCCCCTAACCAGCAGGTCAAGGAACAAGGCCCTGCAGGAAGTACAGCATCCCAAAAAATAGAGAGAGAGAGAGAGAGAGTACTTAACCTTTCACCACCATGGCCTCTCCCTCTCTTTCCCCTTTGCCTCTCTCAGTTTTGCTCTTCCTTGCTGGGTGTGTGTTTCATTGTGTGTTTCCTCCACCTGCAACCCGCTCTCTAATTGTTTTCTCATCTTCAATAGTCGTTCTTTCATCTGTTCGCCCCGGCGCTGCATTTGGGGCTTTTTGTTGTTGTTGAGGCGGTGAAAACGTTGCATGCGTTATCCCATACTGTGGGTTCACGTGTACGAGCGGGCCCTGTGTTCAGCCAAAAGCACAAGAAAACGGGGTGATTGAGCGCACAAAACACAGCCACAACAAACTGCGTGGAGCCCGCACCACTGGTGGTCTGTTTATGGGATGAATACGAAGGATAATTTGTGTTCTCAGTCAGGGAAAATAGCTCAGATTGAGCCTTTCCGAGGACAATCCACTGACCTGTTTACCGAACACTTATCGCAGAGAGGTTCACCGGCACTATTCATCCTCCCGGGGCTTTAGCAGCAACTAGTCCCTCCTATACCCAGACTGTAATGACAGCAGCCACACCGATACAAATTTAATACAATGCACCGAATGGCACGAAAACCTTTAGCTCTGGGAATAAACGCCTCTCACGAAAATGTTGACGTACACATTTACACGGCAGCTTGTCGCATATTTATTTCAGGGATTTGTTGATAGTTTAGTTAAAAAGGGCTGGACACCAAACTTGTGTTGCATTAGATTTGAGTACATTTGTTTCATTTTGGCACCAAGAAAAAATACAAAGGACTGGCCTACAAAGTAAAAAAAAAAAAAAAAAACACAAATTAAAAAGTACACAGGTTGCTTCGTGTATATTCATTTTGTGTCCTTCCTCGCACTGTAACTAGTGAATTTTATGAGTAAAATCTGCTAATAGCTGTTTGATGTGGATTAACATGCTCCATTACCCCAATGTACCAACACTGCCAGAGCCATAACACACGCGCGCGCGC
>NW_022280077.1:92211-130766 GCF_004355925.1 Anarrhichthys ocellatus | reverse complement strand
CACACACACACACACACACACACACACACACACCAGCACTGCTCCATCCAAATCTCCCCCTGACAACACACATTCGTCCAACACTCTCCCTCTTCCCAGTCCCATCAACGGACAAGGCCCGACTGGAATGGCGTAATTCCTGGGTAATTTTGGGATAATCTCCAGCAAACCATCCGTAGCGCTGCCCACCCAGTACGCCCGCAGCCTGATTACCAGGCTATCCAATGCCAGCCACTTGTAGTGACCGGCACCGCCAGCAACCACTTTGCTGCAATGCAAATAAGCAAAACAAACGAGGAACCTCCAGCAGGAACGTGTCCAGCCCTGCTCCGCAGATACTCACTACACACTGCAGGTTAATGAAAAGACACGCACGCCAAGGACTGAGCAGAACAAATCCAAAACACACCAATGTAAAGGCATCTTGCAAAAGCATACATGTGGAGAGCATACACACCAAGCCCCCTCCATGCCCCCCGACACACACACACACACACACACACACACACTCAGACAGACAACTGAGGGGATTTTCATTGTGTGTGATTGCCATCTCGTGGTAGGAGTAACTACACGATTAAGAGTTGAATGCATAACCTTTGCTGTGACATGCAATTAAATATTCAATTTCGCCATCTTAGCCAAGGCTGAAAACATAAAAGGCAATTTCTCAGATTTTTTTTTCTTTCAAGGACTTTAGACCAAGAGATCAAGCAAGTGAAATTATAATTGTAAACTTTTAAAACACCACTAAAACATTCACAACAGCAGTCAGACTAATCTGCTGTTGCATGACACCTTAATGTTAAGGTTCTATCGTTACATTGTTAAGTTAATTTGCGTAAACATTGCGCAGGCACACACACAAGCAAGGTGCTGCAACTCTGGTTCATATGTTGATAAATACTGACACCTAGTGGCTCAACCTAAAAATTGCGTCTGGATCACAGGTTAGAACCAAAGTAAATACCACCACATTTTGGCCAACACACCCCATGTAACAACCAGAAAAGAAGGCTAAATGCATCTTTTAAACAATTATTTTTGGGATGATAAAAATGTTTTCTTACACCTAGTACATATTCTAAGTGCATTTTAATCTTCCCCTATAAACCATAACTTTGAGAAAGAACTCATGTGCATTGTTATGAGGATACAAAGTGATGCTAACTGTCCTGTAACACTTCCGTGACTACTTAATCATGAATGCAGTATTCTGCACACGTTGGCGACTCATCGCTGCTGAGAAGTTGCACACGAAGAGTTGACCACCGATAGACTACGCGGGTCACTTCGGACACTTGACGTTGCGCGTTGAATCGTGCATTTCATTCTACATTGTGCGCACGCATGCAGATGGAATCTTTCCAGCAAACTCCCCCTGACACACTCTGACAAGACGCGCACAAACACAGTTCAAGTCAAGTCGAATGAAGTGCCATCTTTAGGTTTTACTCACCGTCGGTTAAGACCTCGACCTCTTTGGCAGTGAAATCAAATCAAACGTGTTTACAGTGTCAGTTTTGGAAGTGAAGTCGTTAACATCATCTCCCTCTAGTGTCACAAAACTTTGTCCAGGGAATAGTATCAAAAAGTAAGAGGACAAAAAAAAAAAGTATTAAAAAAAAACAAGGAAGTCAAGGTTTCAGCACAGAGGAAGTGTTTTCCCGTAGCATCCAGAAGAAAGGGTGTCTCCAGCCTCACAGTTTATAAAAAAAAAAAAAAAAAAGAATCCCTCCTCAATGAAACGGTAAAAAGCCAGTAACATGAACTGTAACAGCTGCTGAGAGCAGATACAGGAAGCAGGGTCCCCCCCCTTCATTCAGTCCATCCACTCCACAGAGCACTCAAGTCCAGTACTTTTTTTGTTTTGGTCCTCCTTGTTTGAGAATGTCAGACGGAGAAATTCACTTCTCAGCTGAGGATCACCTCCCAGAAGCAGCTTTGACCCGCACGATTACAGATGGCAGCAGGGAGAGAGATCTGGACATGGCTGATGCATCCGAAGTGGCGTGGAAAGCTCACCTTGTTTGGCTCAGCCACCCCACCGTGTCTCCGGGCGGTGAAAGCCCTCCTGTCAGTTTTATACCACCGCAGACCCCCCCCCTCCTCCTCCTCGCCTGCTAGACACATTGACTGATTTGCTCTGCTCCATCTCTGCACTTGACCAATCCACTCCATCAGCTCCACTGGCGCTCTCAACTCCACACAGATTTGCACCACGCAACCTATTCCACTTTTAAGATGCTCTCGCTCACTTGCCTCCTCCCTCCCTCCCTCCCACCCACCGGCTGCCACACACCAGTCACCTGCGGACTTAGAAGTACTCAAAGCCATTTACCAATCTCCCGCCCTCCTCGCCTCATTCGTATCTTGTCCATCTCTCCTCCTATGCCCGTCATTTCTCACCACCAACTCCCACTCAGTTTTCACTCCTACCCACTTCTGGTCCTTTCACATCCTCTAATGAGTCCTCAGCCTCTACCCAACCATTACCAATTTTCTCTGACCCACTATTTGCTATTAGCCCCTAGTCGTCCTCCTCCTCCCCTTCATCCCTCCACTCTCCATCCTTGTCTCTGCCTATCCTCCTTATATATCGTCAGCCTTCGCTTTGCCTTCTCCCCATCTCCAGCAGCATGAATATATTATTATCTACACAATGGGGCCCTGCTTATTGTTTATGAATTACCAGCCTTGCGGCCAAACAAAGCCTATTTTCATAAGAAACCTCCATTTCATTTCAGCTCCAATTAGATTGGGGGGCTAAAGAATAGGAGTCCTCAGGCCTCAGCCCCTAAGGATGGCAGGTCCATTCAGCTTCATTCAATGGGGCCTTATTGCTTTCCCATACAAAAGAGCACGTGGACGGGCTTTCAGACTGAAACACCAACCAAAAATGACTGGGAGACAGTACTGTACAATAACAAATCTTTAAAGAAAAGACACTGAGTGCTTATCCTCCCATCCATCAATTCATCCCTCACTCCTCGCTTTCTTCTTCTCCTCTGTTCCTACATTGTAAGACCTGGACATTAATGACAGACAGTTGAAAGAGGAAGGGAGTGAAAGAAAGAGAAGAAGAAAGCGGCGGAGCAGCTCAGTTTTTCACAATACATGTCAAGCCTAAATGATCACAGGCTGCTGAATAGACAGATGGAAGGGAAAAGAGGTGAGTCGTATGTATGTGTGAGTGAGTGTGTGTGTGTGTGTACAGCTGATTGATTCTCTGCTTTGAAAAGAGAGAGAAAGGAGTGAACTAAAGAGAGAAGACGACCTTGATGCTTTTTTTTCTGAGCTCCACAATAGTCGGGGAGTCTGAGCCGTATTGTGGAGCACCCACGGTGACAAGCTGTCACTCTCCGTCCTGGTTCAGAAGAAAGAGGTAGAGAAAGTGAAGAGAGGGGGGGGGGGGGCAGAACCCCGATAATAAACGTCCACCTCTTCAGTTCAAAAGTTTCTCACCATTCGGACCCTTGACGGGAAGAAGAACGCTGTCCAGTTTGTCGATAGAGCTATGTGCACTAATGTGCCTCCACCTGGGAAGAAGAGAACGTCTAGAAGCTGAGGGAGCCAGGTTAACTTCCCAGTAGCAAGGCGGTGGCTCTTTCCGTGCTCCGGTTTCATTTTACCGGGGGGGCCGAGTGGCTGTCGGCCAGCCAAACACTACGAGAGAGTCGGGCCAACGAGGTCAGAGCACGACAGTGCTGGCATGGCTTTATCTGAGGAGATCTGCCTCACACAATGAGTGGGAATTGTGCCCTTTGTTTACCATGAAGTAATATTCAACGTGAAAACAAAAGGAAACTGTTTTCATCACCAATGAATGGACAAGGTGAGAGTCACATCTGTGCCATCATCCCACAGCAGCAGAATGGGATCATCTCGTCCGATTATCAGGGTGCACAAGGCTGGACATTTCAAAAAGAGGCGGCACGCACACAATGAATGATATTTTTGTCAAGTCAACGACAAGATGCAACCAATATCATTGCCATTGCAAACCTGTTCAATCCAAGCACAATAGTACCACACACACATGAGTAATGACCTCATATCCATGAGCAATGATACATAAATAACAACATGCACAAGTCCAGATCAATCATGCAACACACATTACTGACAGAAGATACAAATCATCTGCACCGACCGGGGCAGAGCTGCACACACATTTAGAATAATTAGATTTCAATATTTATTTTATCATTCACTGCAGCATTAGAAAGGCTGATGGTTATGTATCAGTTTTAAGACACCCCCACTCCCCATAACAAACTTGAAATGTTGTAGCTGCTGGGGCAGCGAAGCCTCTTAATTTACTGGTATTGCCAAGTACAAAAAAAAAACGGCAACTGATCTCCAGTATCTGTTCACATACCTGGCTCGGTCCTCGGTGAAGTGAAGCAGACATTTGACATGAAAGTGGAGTGGGAGTAGGTGCTGCTGAATCTACCAAGAGAGAGGAACACTCTTCTTTAGGCTTACACTAAGCAAACATGAGACCGGAAATACTAGCAACAAACAGCACGGAATGAACACACTTGTTATCAGACGAGCTGAAATGCTACTTGGGCAGCAGCAGCAGTAGTGTTTGAAAAGTTAGCAAATAACGTTTAACGAGTGCAGTGGCAACATGGCGGACGGAAAGTGGATTAAAACCAAACAGACCGCCTTTTTTGCAAAGGGTGCGTTGGATACCTGTGGCAGTGTATCACGGGTGGGCGGAGTTGCACAGCGAGTTCACAACCTGCTGTGCGACACCAAAAGTTTGGTAAAAGAAATAAGAAGACACCACGAATATAGCTGTAATAATTTTGTTTTCAGGACAAGCCCTTTACCATTTGAAATAACTTCTACTTTACCTGAGCAGTGAAGGATGAAATGGCTGGTTTCCTCACCAGTGATAGGACTCTGGAATCCCCTCTTAACCCTCGTTGCTTACTGTCGCACACTTTTACTTTTAGTACTGCAGCTGCTATGACACAGTACATATTGATATGCATTAAATTGGGACATATTACTTCATCATGCCAAGCCATATGGCATTAACTTCCATTTGAAGTTGCTCTTACTCTGTTGATTACAGTAAGCAATATACTGTATGATAAGTATTAGTTATAATTAGACTGACTTTTGACTTTCTTTGTATAATATAGAATCATTGTTAGCTGGCCAGCCAACTGGTTGTTTGTTTGTCCTGATTGCATATGGGAGCAGTTTTCCAGTTCTGTCTCTTGCTTTACATAGGTTCACACTAGCTAGTCATTTCTGCTATAATCTGCTAATCTTTTTTCTAATAAATTGTTCATTTTAGACTAAAATTAAGTTAAGATCTTTTAACATGTAGGACAGTATTTTTGTATCAATTTGTTTTTTTTATACTTTATATACTACAGTAGTACTTTTTTCATTTGAACAGTGTCCATAAAAGATGGAAAAATATTTCCACAGTGATTTAGTAATGTAAAGACAATATAATATAAATAACACCAGAAAATTATAACAATGGGGTCAATACTTTTCAAAGGCATGTATAACCAAATCTCAGGTGGGATTTATATCTCTCATTATTCATTACACCCGGTACTACGCCACATGGTTCCACACCTATTGGGACCCCCAATGGGACCCAGGGTAAATCTGAGAGGTCACGAGATGCTGATGAGATCCTAAAAGGAGGGACAGAAAATCTGATACACAAAATGTGTTTTTAGTTGTTTTTTAAAGGGCAACAAGCCAAAAAGCTTTGGAACCACGGCACTAAGCCAACTAGTTTGTGTGGACTGGTCTTTGGTTTTCTATTCATCAATTAGTTTGATTGAACACAACTTCTTTAGCTCCACAGAAGTACAATATGAACTAAAATACATTCTTTAACAATCAAATTATATACAAACAATTACAACATAGTGAAACTGGGATTTGTTTGGGCATTTGGGGTTCTGAGGCCCGAGTGGCCTTGCCTACTTGGTAATCCAGCCATGGTGCTATTGAGTAAGTGTGTCTTTGTCTGAGAGACTAAGAGAGCAGAGTTTCCTTGTTCCTTTGTTTTGTCAGAGCAGATTTAGCAGCAACTCATTGACAGTCATTATTTTAAGAACACGTTTATTTCTCCCAAAGAACAAAGGCTCATCTTTTAGCAGTATTTACATTATACAGTACAACTTCAATATCTGTACAATTCCCTAGGATCCCTAGAAAGAAAGTCAAACCGCAAAGTGGTCAAACAATAAAGAGGACAAAAAATGAAAATGAAAAAAAACAGACACAAAAGATGAGTTTCCTGCAACAATCTTCACTTCCTCAAAACACCAGGCTAAGCCTTTGTCAGGAAAAGACAACCAAAATCAATTCATACAAAATTAAATAACAAAGGAGAGGTTATGAAATGGTATGGTTCAAGTTCAGACTTGTCCAAGGCCTTTGTGAATATTATCACCATTAAAGTACCAATATGTACCATTGGACAGCGGACCGTTTAATGATTGTAGACAGAGGGAGAGGACTCCTCTCCACTTGTATTCCAGCCACGCTGAACACTCCCAAAGACACTGATGATGGACGTTATGGACACACGGAGGGTTAAGTGTATAATCTCCTCGCCATCTTCAGTTGGTGTTGGAATGTTAACCGTGGCGATAAATGGTCGACCCCGTTCAGCATTACGTCGCAGTGGTTTTTGTCTTTTCACCGGCGGGGCAGTGACGACTCTCCTCGTAGAGCAAACACACACATCCATCTCCAACAAGCACACGATTACCCGCTTACAGATTCACTCGTCCGCTCACTCACAACCAACCTTAAATTATTTGTGCGATTGTGGGCACTTCACTCACACTCACACGTTCATGCTCTCTCTTTCTCTTTTCCAAGCTTCAGATGAAGATAGTACACAAGAGCCTCAGAGGTTCGTCTCATCCCATGTCGGGTCATTCATGCTCTTTAACACCCTCTTCACAACTTTTTCCAGATCCTTCCGTGCTCTCTGCTCCTCCTCCAGGGACCTCTTCATTTTCTTGTTATCCTGTGTGGAAAAACAGTCTTATCCTTCATGTCATCAGCCCAAATAATGGGACACGCGTTGATGTTTCAAACTTCGTATGTGCCAGAGAACAGAAAACGACCGGCTCACAAAAAAAGATAGCTCCAAATGCATTTCAATACTGAAAACAGTATGCCTCCTCGGCACCATTACATCTAATTTGAACCGAGTCATATATTAGATAAATCACACCATCATGATCCTTCATTGAACATCCCATTCATAAAATATTCACCTGTTTCAGCTCTTGAACCTCATCCCTCAGTGCGTACACCACGTCCACCAGGCTCCTTGAGGATGATACGAATGTACAAGTCAGCAACTCAGTGATGCCCACAACGCTGGTTAAGGGTAGGTTCATACTTTTCAAGTCTATATTAAAACAGCCCTCACAGAACAGAGGCTGTGGATTTTCACCCCCCATTTCTTCCATTTGATTCGCATTACGAATAGATCACTTCCCAACCAGTATGGACGAGAGGACAGTTACATCAACCAAATCTGTTTCAGTGCACATACGGGCATGTGAGTGTTGCTTAAAGATTCACTTGAAAAGACGAAAGCGTATCTTTTTGAAACTGAAAGGATAAATCTGGTAATATTCAATTTTTCTTGTTGATGATATTCAAAGGACCAACTACCGGGATCCTATTGATCCACAGTAGTGTCTAGCAGTCTGTCTGAGGTAAACTGTTGTATTAGCTTAAGCTACTGTAAACTATTTTATTGAGTTTCCTTTTATGGAAAAGCTCCAAGTGACTTAAGTTCTCTTTGGTAAACATATGTCATAAGAACAGAAGGATTAGATCTAGTATGCGCTGCCTTTGTCCAGGTTGAAAAGATGAATGAAGTTTGCCGTCTTTGGACTTGGTTTGGTTTGTTTTATAATCCTTTTAAGCACAGGCTCAACTCATAACCACCAACTACACTATAGTGAACTTTGTGAATATGTCTGTTCCGCACAGCATGGTTGGTTGATGCCTTTAGTCACGGTGTGAAAGCTCGGAAAAATCGACCTCCTTCCGGAAAAATATTTGGTTTCTTTTTTTAGCGTTCTGTGTGAAAGTACTCATGACAAGAACAGTTTGAAAAAAATGAATTGATTTATGGAAATAGTCTCCAAAAAAAAAATCAAAAAAAAAAAAATGCACCAATTACTCTTGTTTAAGTGATGTTTGTAAAAAAATATCCAGTGCCCATCTGATTTAGAAAATGACTGAGCCTTTTTAAAACATCAAGTTGTGCAGTTGTGACCCCTCCTTCAGTAGGAACCAATCAGGTTTGGGCATCATTGGTTTTGGTCTTTACAATATGTTAACGTGAATCAGGCAAATGTGAAGCGTTAAAGAGATATTTCTCTATGAACTTACTTTTCTTCTACAGTACTTTGTCCATTGCGACGGGGATCCTCCACCAGGATTTTCTTCTCACCGGGGATGATCACATGCAGCTCTGATTCCCTTTGCGGTCCTGTTTCAAAACAAAAGAGCACTCAACAATCGGTACTGTGCTTTGTCTCCTTGTAGTAAGATGAGTCTGTACAGAACTCCTTATTGGAACAAGTTACAGTCAGCATCAAAGAGAACCAAGCACAGACCAAAATGGGTAGTAGTAGCGTGTTAGTCGTGCACAGACGAGACGTCAGACAAGAGCCAGACAAAAGTAAAAAGGAAATGAGAGGCTGTGGAGATATCTGGCGACGAAAAACACACAAAATCTATTCATTCATTCATTCACATTTCTTTGTCAATCAGAAATGAATGATAACCCCACAATCTACACGCTAAACACAACCAGATTTGCTGTTCTCACAAACCACCAGAATGCCAGCGTCTATCAAATGACAGATTTATTCAAAACTCATAATACAGCATTTTGGGACTTGAACACTTCAGCAGAGTAGAACAAATACACCAAAGGCGCTGTTTGCAGATAAGACATGGTCACATGTGTGAACTGAATACAGCATTAGAGCACACAGAGGACACGGTTGGTCATAGACAGTTGGTGTCTTTTCACTCTGCCTGTTTGACTTCTTAAACCACAGAATACACCTGTCACAAAGTATAGCACACGATATAAGGACAGTGATATTCTTAGCTCAAACACTCACAGAAGGTAGAATGGACTTTATTTTTCTTGCTCCATGACAACTAGTATTTACAGAAAGGGAGACGATGTGCTCTTGTATGTAAAGTCCACTCTGACAGTTTTCTGAGATTGAATGAGTAGCTCACATAGAAATGTTTCTGTATGATCACGGTCTCTTGTTTCTATTTTTTTTTTTTTTCCTTAATGCTTTCAAAACACCAACGGTGAGCATTTACACTACGAATGAGCATTTTACTTTACAGTAACACTGAATACTCAAGTCTACCTTTAGGACTATATCATACACACTCTAGGTAGACGACAAAAAGTACAGATATTAACAGATTCTATCCCCCACCCCCGCTGGCCCGTTACATGATTGTGCAAAATAATTTAAAACACTTCATGTTATAATTTTCAGTGTAAACTTTGATACAGAGCAATAAAATCGTAAAATAGAAAATAAATGATTTCTTCCAGGGATCATTTTGTAAACATTGACATACAGAAAAAAAAAATTGTAAATAAATAAAAAGAAACGCCTGTAAACAAAATAATGAATACAACAGAGGAATCATTACAGAAACAGTAAATAGTACTGTAACATGGACCAATATATTCCATATCTCACCCACATTGCGTGCTGTAAGAGGAGATAGACTCTACTGTAAGTGGATGCCAACCTGTACTTTTATTACCGACACTGGAAAAATACTTCTTCATAAAAATAGTCATTAAAACCTCACAAGCCGGACAACACTAAGGCATGTCTGGCTCATGAGGCCGTAGCATAGATGCAAGTTGTGTTGTGACACAAGGGATGTTTGTTGTCGCATTAAGCTAACCTGGTCAAATTGTCAGAGTCTAGTAACTGCTACAACAGCTCAACATTTTGGGAAATAGGCTTATTTGCTTCGAGTTTGATGAGAAGATTGATAACACACTCATGTATGCAAATATAAATATGAAGCTAGAGCTAGCAGTTGATTTGGTTAGCTTAGCTTAGCGTAAAGACTGGAAGCAGAGGAGTCTAGCAAATTTTAATTAATTAGTTGTTCTTGTGGTACATAGGATTAAAACATGAAATTAGATTTTACTCATTTACTTCATTTCCATGACTGAGACAAAAACATAAATATCAATCTTGAGTTTGTTGTGCTTGGCATTAGGACTGAATGTCCAAACACACGTACAAGCACCTCTAAAGCTCACTGATCAACAGGTTACAGGCTTTGTTTGTGTATATTTAAATTGATAGACTGTACATATATTCACTATTATACGCACTGTATACTCATTCCCCACTTTTATTTATTTCATAATTATCTATTTTTTGTTCTTATTTATCTCGGCGGGTTCTTGACTCCTACTCTTACATGTACAGGGATAACAAAGGTTTATCTTGTATAGTGAGCGCTAGAGGTGCTGATAGCTGGACACATCCAGGATAGCCGTTTCCCGTTTCCACTCTAAATGCTGAGCTATGTTAATTTGCTCCTGGCTCCAGTTTTGTTTTAAATGGACAGATCTGATACCGATCTTCTCAACTACCTCTCAGAAAGAAAGCAGATAAGCGTATTTAAATAAACTGTTCCTTTAACTAGCAGGAGACATTAAACAAAAAGGCATTTGATTTGTATTACAGGACTGTATCTGAGTTAACAGTTTACACAGTAGTTTAGTTTTGTCAGGCTGGTATGCTATGCTTGGTTTAAATTAATCTTTTTATTTTGTCAACACACTAACTTGAGGTTTCAAACTTAACATAAATGCAACCCTGTAGAACCACTGACAGACAGCAACATTACTGGATGGAAGATCAGGCTTTTAAGGATGATACTTGGGGGACTACACAATACAGTCAAATCTCAAAATGAATGACTTAAAGGGCCAGTTTGCCAAAAACCTAAAACAAACCACTTTCTCATTCTGTGACAGAGAAAGTAGTCCAGGTTACTGACTAAAATATCTGCATCCACACCATTACAAGGAATTTAGTTTGTGGCGCTCACAGGATAGAAAAAATAACTTTCCAAAAAGGGCGTGTTGGTAAAGCTGTTAACAGTTTTGGTAGTGACAATTTCCTCAGTAGGAACTCGTTTGAATTAATCTGTTGACAGTGAGACACTGATTCTGGAAAGACACAATATGTTGTAAATATCATTTTTCAAAGCTGGGAGCACCACAAACAAAATGTTATTCACTTCGAATGTATCAGAGTTGAAGAAATCTGGCCAAATAAAACTATATGAATGGCTGGATACAACTATAGATAAGTGTTTTTTTTTCTCTGATGAACTGACCCTTTAAATTCACCATCTTAGTCCACTAGCTATTATCCTTTCACAACGTATTACATTTTTGCAAAGCAATTATAGTATTTAGTAGCTTTTGGTCGTGTGGTACGTTAAATTTAAACCTGCTTATTAACATGTATAAAGATAAAAAAATTATGAAAACAGCAATGTTATTAAGAATTTGGATATTTCATTTGCATGCCACTATATTATCAGGCAGCAGGGGTATGTGTGCCTGAACCTGTGCGGGTGTGTGTGTATGGCATCTGTGCTATGTTTACATACTCTCGAAACACATACCGGAGAGAAGTAGTACATGGTAAATAGAATACACTCGTCGTTCCTGAATTACATCTGAATATCAGACAGGAAAAGCTCAGTCCCCATGTCTCCCTCCATTAGTTATCCCTCCCCTATATTCCACTCCAGCACCCCTCCGGTCCCTGCTGAGAGTCCGCCACATTTATGGTTAAGCAAGGGGAGTGGTCACATTCAAGATAAATTAACAGGAATTACCAAACACTTACTGCATGACAACTACACAAAGAGAGGAGGCACATAAAAGGGAAAAGTGGCAAAGGCAACAGGGAGATGCTTAAAACATCTTAAAACAAACAATCTAGAAATAAATAAAGCAAATAAGTTAACAAAAAAAAAAAAACTTAACAAATATATAATAGAAAATAAATAGATAAATAAAAAAAAATCAAGTTTCTTTTCATAAATTGACGGTACAAGAGGTAAGCGCGCTGTACGTTACATTACGGTACAGCGTGGCGGTACTGTACGTTCTTTAGTTCTGGTGAGAGATGCAGCTCTTACGCGGCACCGAACCCATCCTGTAACTGTGGGTGGTCCAGATGGAGTCATAGTCAGAGTCCTCCGAAAGGTCAGAGGACAACTCTGGCCTCGACACGCTGCTACGGCGGCCCGGCGTGTCCATACAGGACCGGTCCACGTCGGCCAGCACGTGGTTGTGCATCAGGTCAGTGCCTTGCCAGGCTGGTCAGAGCGGGGCGAAGATTTGGCGGTGATGGTGCGAATGTAGAGGGAGGAAATGGAAGAGGAAAAAAAAAAAAAAGAATGGTGGTGCAGAAGAAGGGGGTAGCATATATAGCACGCAACAAATGATCGATCATAAAAAAAAAAAAAAAAAAAAAAAATGAGAGATGCAGGATGGGGAAAAAAAAACAGATTTATGAGAAAAAGAAGGAACTCCAGGTAAAACGGATCAATGTCAAAAAGTGAGGAGTGGAGGAGAGACAGACAGAAGGAGAAGATACTGTTAGAAAGATCAGTTCAGAATACCAGGGTTAAAGAAAGGCATTGAGTAAAAGAATACAGGTAGAGCAGTAACAAAGACTGTACGCGCCAGTATGAACCGTTCTTCTTTCGTGCATGCACATACTCTACAGAAGTAAGATGTGGTGTTTTCTTACTGGAGTTAAGGGTCTGCCTGGTTTTAGCGCTGGTGCAGTATGCCTCAATAACTTTTAGGATCTGGGCATCTTCTTCTAGAGCAGCTGTACCTGAGAAAAGAGAAGGTGAAGGGGAGATAATCAATTCACATTCTCATGCCCCTCAATTCCCTGGTTTCCCTCCTCCTGTCAGCACAAATAACAGCGTCTGCAAACATTTAAAGAATAGTTTGACATTTTAGGAAGTACGTTATATCTCATTTGTTACACAAACAGAAATGTGAAAGCAACAATATCTGTTTTTTTCTTGAAGTTGTAGGAGCATGTTAGCCGTTTCCCCCCTGCTAAGCTAAGATAAGCTAAACTAACAGTCTCTGGGCTGTATCTCCATGTTTAACGGACATATGCACATCAGTGTTGTTTGACTTTTTTGTATTTCATTGAAAAATACATTTGGTGCATTTGTTGAGTTCAACACAAACTCTGGACATAAACAGGAAAGACTTTAAACATACTCTTCCTCAAGGCAAACTCCTCCTCAGACTGTTTCCTCTCAGGCTTGCGTTTGGGAAGGAGTTTCTTCACACTCTTAGGACTTTTACTAAGATCCTGAAAAAAATACAGAAGTGAGACAATTGCATGACAATTAACATAAGGACATATAAAGAAGTGCTAGCTACATAACAACATGGCCCCTTCACCTCCTTGTAGCAGAGGGCTGCAGAGGGTCGTAGAGGGGGTGCAGGGCGCAGGCAGCTCAGGCTCCAGGGTTTGGGGGTGTTGGGTGGTTCCAGTGGGCCCCACATCATGGTGCTGTGAGACGTTCCATGGGAGGAGGGGTGAGGCAGGGTGTGGTAGGTGGGAGCCACTGTCATGCCCCTCCCCTCAGAATGCCGGGACGGGGTGAGAGGGTGAGATGGGAGCTGAGGAAGGAAACAAAAAGGGCTTGTTTAATAACATCACAAAAAAAAACTTCTGCTCCTCTACTTAACATTTTCTCTTGAATGATTAATTAACACCCAGTAGATGCATCACCATATTTTATTGTGTACTTTTCAGAGAGAAACTGAGTCACGGTGGTAGAAGACTTGGCGGGGGTGCATCTCCAGTAAGTTATAGCCAACTGTTTCTCAAAACCGTCATCAAAATATTGCAAATATTCATTGGTCTGTTTCAGAAACGCAGCGCTTAGAAGCCAAGAAATCTTCCAACAATTAGTTTGTTGTTCACAACATATTTGAATACCTCATTCACTCAAGCAAACTGCATGTGCTTTGGCACATGTGCACAAAAGAGTAAGCACGATTGTCGGCAATTTGCACGGTAACCATTTCCACGTGTCTCGCTGATGAGTTGATTTTCACTAAAATTGTCTTGCTCTTCAAAACATTCTTTCATTGTTTGAGCCATCACATGCAATTTCTTGTCACCGGGTTGTTTTTTTCTGTTCACTGACTTTACATGAAAGATCAAAGGTGAATTTTATGTTTACAGTACATGCAACACATTGCTGCACATTTACTGTATTCATACAAATGCGCATATGCTTGTTCCGTGTACTACAGTATTGTACTGTACTGACATTTCCCACTAAACATTCTGCTGAAATGGTAATCTAAAACGCTCAGTGCGATACACATTCGCCTTCAACTAGTAAAGCTGAATGTTAATACTGTTTAAAAAAAAAAAACGAGCCAAATCGATTAAGAAAAACTGAATCTAAAAATCATACAAGAACATTACAGTGTCCTTAACTGAAGTACCGCAGATAGATTTTAAATGATTTTTCAGACAGTTACCTTGTGCCATAATGCAGCCACCTACATGCAAATGGCCTATTGTAGATAACACGATCATTATTCTTGATTGTTCATACAAGGATAACTCTGAATGTTGATTGCTACGTATTCATATTCAATTCATTAAATGCAATTGTGCAAGCCACTTCACACAGGGCTGTACAGTCATTTTAGATGATTGCTGGCCATTATGAGAGCACAGGCGGTGATGGCTGATAAAAAAACATCTGTGAGAAATCAACATATATAATCACAGTGTTTACACCACATTGGTTCATGAAAGGCAACAGAAAGAAAACCATCTGTATGCGAGTGTGTATTATTTGGCTTCTGACCGTGTGGCAGGGAACAGTGAGTGGTTTGTGGCTGGATCCTGTGGATGCAGTGTGTTTGATCTGTCTGGTCAGGTGTTCCACCCAGTCCTGCAGGTCCTGTTGGTTGGTGCACACAACCTGGAGACGGTCAAACATTGTACCTGCAGGGACGGAGACAATCACTATGAAGGTGTTATGCGTAAAGCAATTACACCCTTGCTCATCTCATGTCGTCTTACCGTTGAGCTCAAAGGCGTTTCTATGTGCTTCACAGTCTTCTAGTTTGGTCACCGTCATGCTGGCCAGGGGCAATTTTCCCTGCAGAGGGAAATCATCACATTAGAATAAGATGTAACAGAGAAATTACCTTTCATCCACTTCATCAAGGTTCAAAACTAGATGGAGAGATACATACGTTATCATCCCCTAGAGGAGATTCAGGAGAGACTGATCCGACAAAACATTTCCTACTGACCTGGAATATGAAGCCACTCATTCTGGGGCTCGCAGACAACATGAGGAGGACGTGAGGGAAGAGCATGAGGTAACGCTCACTCTTCTCCTGACAAATAAAAATGAGATGGAAATAGGTGTTGATTCAAGAAGGCCAGTTCAGAAGAAAGACTCACGGCGAGATGAAACCATTTCAGACTGTCTACAGTTTGACAACCGACCACTCATTACTACGAAACTTGTTTTCTACAAAGTGCATCTTTAATGTGACATTGACAACCACAGCAGAACCCAGGCCGTCGGTGCATTACACATTTCACTTACAAACGTGCGTATAGTTTAATACCCACATTCGTTTCCCCCACATCTTCCCAAGAGGCTCTCAAGCTCGTTTAATCGCCTCTTAAACGCTCTTTGTTTTTGTTTTCTACGCACCAGAGTAAGTTAGCTGCAACAGTAACAGGAACAAAGCACAGATAGATGACGGCAAGTTTAAGGTCATTTACGCAGAAGTCTATAAAGTTATACAACTATTATTCAGATTTCTTGACAAATCATACATGTGTAGGGAGTAGTAGCAAAGAAACAATGTTGATGTAAAATTGTTACGCATTACAATTGTATTTTTGTAGGGTTGCCATTGATTATTGTGAATCTTTGACATGAACTAGTCCACCTTTAACAATTCATGCAGTAACTGAAAAAGCTCTCATGTTTAGCAAATTACATTACATTGTTTGATTACAAGATACATCTTTGAGTTTAGAGGAAGTACTATTGAATCACAATGAAGAAAAATATCTGGAGCTGTCACTTTTGATGAATCTTTTAAAGAGAGGTGCTCTCCAGTCCACAGTCTTGTGGAGTAATTTAGAACATGTTCTCTAAATCATTCAATTTCATTTCATACGTTTGGCAGATGCTTTTGTCCAAAGCTACTTACGATTAGTGCATTCAAACTGGAAAGCCGCTTTTTATCGCCATTGATGTTTCTGTCCACTTAAGATGCCACAATTAAAAGATTACTTTTGCTCTTCTCAGTCACAGAGAACTCGAACTGAGAGTTAATTTATGACAAATAAATCATCACTGTGAGAGTTTAATGAAAGCTGAGGGATGGTGATGATCCAGAAGTTCTTGTCAAGTAATAAGCATGATTTATTTATGATTTCTGGGTTGATCTCCGCCATTTATGTTGTTGATTTTGCTTTGTGAGCTTACTAAAGCAGTGGTTAACTGTATATGAAGCGTTTATAGTGATTCATTCACAGTCTAAGTCAGCAGTGTGCATCCTATCAACATAGCAGAGTAACAGGTTGGGCAGAAGTTAGTGTGGACGCTATCTCTAGATGGTGTTGGTACCTCGGAGCCAGGACTCTGGACTAAGACCTGGCTCATGTAGAGCACAGAGCCGAGGGTCTTGATGTCATCCCCCTCCCACAGCCGGATGGACTCCGTGAGAATCTGCAGCTCGAGCTCCTTACGCTTCCGCACCTCCTGGCACTGAGCCTGACACAACGGAAACAAACAGATGCTTAAAGACCTGGCTGTTAATTCATTTATCGAGTCTGGTTTCAAGTCTGGTTACATGCTACTTCTGACAGGGGAGGAAGTGAGATCATCTTACAGACAGATTTTTGAAAGACGCCATGCACTTCTGAATGTCTGGCCGGTCAGGATGACTCTCCTGAAGAAAAATAAATAAAAAAGAAACACGTTGGTTGTTAACCACGCATCATAACACAAGTAGACAGATGTTTAGATACACACCTCCATGTGCCGCTCAAGCTCTTTGAGTAAGTTGGGGTATTTGGCGAGTCTCATAAAGGGTTTACTGAGGCCTGTGGTCAGGGTGAGAATCCCAGGACTGACGGCACCTCGCCCCTCCATGAACTCCCCCAACACTTCACTGCAAGGGGACGGAAAGACAGAGACAGGGAGACAAAATAAATGATTCATTTAATCTACCGTGGAACCTTTATGACCTACAATGACGTTTCGGTCAACATTACAAACCTTAACTTCCCTGTTGAGAGATGGGCCTCTGTTAGTTAACTGTTACTGGCTAGAAAACTCATTCACAAAGACACTGAACCTCAGACCTCTTATTAAAGCTGACGCACGTTGCTAACCGGCATTCAACTTGTTACAACGCACTCACTTGCTGCCTTTGTCTTTGAAATGTGACGAAATTAACTTTGACCTACGTGAACAAAGTTATAAAGGCAGCTGGATAGGAGTCAAATTATGTTTTTCAAACATGTGGCAAAAACTACAACAGTATGTGTGAAAAACAGGAAAACTGTTCTGGCAAAGGATGAATAACCGAATCACCTTTACAGCACCACAAATGACATCCTATATAATGATCATAAATTGTCATAAAGCTGTGATTATAAGGCCTCAAAAGGCAGTATATTGTGATTCACAACAATAGTTCCTAAATACTTACATTAGAATGATAGACAATAATAATAACAATTTTAAATAAACATACACTGTCGAGGCTGAGAGTTCACATTACTCAGATACTCAGGTCAACTTCTACCAGTTGAGTTATAAAGTAGATAAAAGTATTTAATCAGGTCCAAACAAAGCCCCGTTCTATTGCAGCAGGTCTCAAGAGATCAGTGCAAGAGGAAAGTGTGTTTTTTTAAGTGATGCATATAAACTGGAAAAGTGCAGTTAATAAAAGGTTCTGCTGCTCTTTTTCAATGCAGCTACCTGTTCACTGGTGGAGCATCATGCTGTTATCTTTCTCTATTTGTGAGTGTTGTGGTCAACTACATGTTAGATCAGGTGTGATAATCCTCTGGCCTTTTTTAAACAGTTTCTAAACGATCCTTGGGTTACTTTTGGTTTGGGACTCTTTTTGTAAAAATCTATTCATGCATGTCAGGTAGGTTTTGCACGTGTATGTTTCAAGGCGGGTTAAAAATGTGGACCTCTAAAGTGTTTATTTAATTATCTCTCCTTCAGCTATATTTAATTGTGTTAAGCACTATTTGTCCGGAGTGACAAGCGAGGGAAGCTGCCACAACGAGCGAACAGCAGATAGCTACAACTGTAAAACTAAGATAAACTTCAGCAATACAACCAGACCCTTTTTCCTTTTCTAATACAAGCCGCTATAACAGCTGTTTCCCTGTGTTATGCAACACAAAGCCCCTCTTCTTCTCCCTTGTGAACGGTTGCATGAAAACAGGTTGCAAACACCGTAAAATAAAACTATATGTAGTTGATGTGCAGACGTACCTGTGCTGGGTGAGCAAACTAACTGCAGACGGGTGGTTGGAGCAGTAACCGACATACAGAGCCTTCATCTGTGGCATGAGGTTGAGGAAGAAGCCTCCCACCCTTTGCTGGCTCTCTGGAAGCCTGCAGACAAAAAGAAAGGTCACACAAGAGCTTCTTTAAAAAACTCTCATACACAGACAAGAAAACATAGCAGAAGTATATGGAATGTGTATGTGTGCCACAATATATGACAAATCCCTTAGTCTATGGTTTCATCCAACATCCCTGTAGTACATCCGGCCCAACACTAGATGTCCCTCTGCTTATTATGCAACAATGAGGCTGCTGCTGCTGCAGTGAGGCTGAATGTGTGTGTGTGTGTGTGTGTGGGGGGGGGGGGGGGGAACGGACTAACTTGGTGCACTCCTCCAGCGATTGGACGAGCATCTGCTGGAAGGTGCTGATCTCCTCAAGATTTCCCAGAATCAGAGCCACATCTAAGCTGCTCAGTCTGCAGGAAAAACATATTCGGTGACATGCAATAGAAAGTCAGGTACCCACTCAGATTTGCTGTTAGGGAAGCGTATAGAATCTAATTGATCCAGGGCTCCTGTTGTACAAGAATCATGAATAACCTGGTTTCAGCAAGCTTTATGTGTAAATGAGTCATACTTGTCAATGCTCTGAAGAGGGCGAAGGTAGTTTGTCAGGAGGCTCTGAAGGTCCTTGGAATATTCTGTCTCCGTTTCTAAAATGTTCTGCAACACCTACAATAGAAACAGAAAAAAACAGCTTCAATGTAGAAAGTGTCCCGATCTAAAGAACTGGAAGAGGTCTTGGAAAATCAGCTCTGTTCATTATAGCAGCCATTTCTTCAGGAATTACAGTTTCATTGTAGTGTATTTCATGGGTGTGTGTGTCATAATTGTTTTTGTTATAAATCCATACAAAACATTATAACATGTATATGTTAGAATGTAAATGTGTCTTTGGTCCAATTCACTTTGCTTATTATCCAACTGTGATGACAGTTTTACAAACCACAGCTGCTCTCAGCAGCAGTAACATTTTCAAGGGTAGTCACAGAGTATTTTAGACATTTAGAGGAGAGAAAGTATGTCAATGAGTTGTTCAGAGAGCTGTTGAAGAGGCCAGCTAGATTCTATCCTGGTGCTCCATGTTATTACCTTCAGGCAAGAGAATTTATCAATACAAAAAGGGAAAGATGCAGATTTAAGCACAGACTAACAAAGAGGCACTAAAAAGTACTCAAAACGGAGACAGAATCCTTTCATTTCAACATGTTTGTGGAGAAAGAGAAAAAAAGAAAGCTGAAAAAAAGGGAACATAATCTGATTTTAAATAACTGTTGAGTTGCGTCCTTACCAAGTTATAGTACGTCTTGCTGATCGCAGAGGTGTCAAAGCCTTTAGGGGGGCTCTTAAGAGTGCCAGACTTGGGGGACACTTGTTTGTCTGCAGCCAGAGACAAAAGAAATGAATTAGGGCACATACGTCTTATCTAGCACTTTATCTGGTGAGACATAAAAGCAAACATTTTCAATGAAAACCAAGCCATAATTATTTTATGCATGAAATATTAAAAGTCGTATAAAAGTGGAACAATTGGCAGTATTTTGGCCTATGGCTATGAATAATATCATAAATGTATCATGACGTTTAATTCCCAAATTATGTGAGGATGAGTGCTGATATGGTATCAAAATCTGAACTATTATCCTGAAACGAAGGCACACAATTGGTGATTTTAGAGATGAATCGCACCGTTGGAACATTCCAGTGTTTGTTCCAACTGAGGCTACTCCTCCCAAAAAGTACAAATATAATTGCCTGCATAAAGATATTTACGGCTATTGGCAATAAATAACAAAGTCCCTGTAAGAAAAGTGTATTGTGGTTTTATTGCACAACTAAAGCAGATATTGTCTTTACACTGCTTGATAGCCACAGTAACTCCACATCAGGCATGCACCGTATGCTTATGTTTACTGTATGTGTATTAGGATTTTCACATACAATAATATCAATTTAGAAAAAAAAAATAACAGCTCAACAACACAGTGCTTCAGCAGCGCTGTTTTGTCCTCTTTTCCCACTTAATCTCAGCATTTCATTTATCCCATATGCAAGAAGCGCTCTAAATGTCTGAATCTCTTGGTTCACTCATCTTATCCGTATTCTTATTGTTTTTCTTCACATGAACTGTTTAATGTATTCTATACCGTTTCTTCTTACACTCACCAAATATGGTCATTAAACTGTTGAAGCGAATAAATAAATGTCATTCTCACAGAGGATCAGATCTTAAGCTGCAGGCCTGAGAAGCAGCAGATGTGGGGCTGCATTACTGTTGTAAGGCCAGATGGAATGACAATGACAACTGTGATGTGTTATAGTGGTTGTAAAAAACGTCTGTTAAAATGATTTCATCTTTCAAGCTGCTCTGTGATCATTCACAGACACATGCAGGGGAGGAAGACTATTTAAATTGATGTAGTTTGAAGTGGAGATTGAAACAAATAGAATATAATGTGATGAATCACTACAGGGCTGTATTGAGGTTGAAGTCTCTTACAGAGGTGGTTGAGGTACCTACCAGAGCCCTTGAGTTCGCGGACATAGTTGGTAGGAAACCACCCGGTCCTGCCATTGAACGTCCCCTCCCACCAGCCGCCCTCCTCCTGGCGAATCACGCCGATGAGGTCACCCTTGTCGAAGGTGAGCTCATCCTCGTTGTTCTGCTGGAAGTTGAAGCGGGCCCTCACCAGCAGATGCTGTCCACTGTTTTCTGACATGTCCTGGCGAACGTGGGAGGGATGTCACCAAGGAGGGAAGAAAACATGAGCAGAAACAGACAGGAGGTGAAATACTATATCAAGAGATGTGAAGCTTGGATTATTATATTGTAACTGATCAAAATCAAGCTATATTTGCTAGTAGATTTGACCATTTATAACTCGATTGATTGTTGGCTTGACTGAGTTGTGACAGACAGCAGGTGGGACGAACAAATAGAATAAACAACTACTATAGATGTGGATTTGATTTTGAGGGAACACGCTGGTTTAAGGCACCTCGTTCCATTGAAGGAACTCTTAGTTGATTTTTCAATCTCATTTCCCTTTATTTGTCGTAGGGCTGCTTAAGTTGCTGCATCAGTGTCTCTACAAAGCTTTCATGAAAAGGCGTGCCTTATGTGGGCATCCTGATGGCCTTAGTGGTTATGAAACATAATTTTGGCTGGGTCCTCTGTTAAAATCCTGTCCCTCTCTTTAGCCCCGTCATTTCTGTGTTTATCTACACAGTCAGAAAGAAAAGTCTCAAGTCGTTAACTAAGGTGCCACTTCAACAAAAGTTTGCATCATTCTGTGCTAATTTAATTACACAAAATGATATTAAAATTGTACAAACTACCCTGCAGCACTGTGTGGACATGTGAAGACTTTGTTTTTTGTTTGTCCATGACTCCAACATTAGTCTTGTTGCACCTGTTAGAACGAGACAACTTACTCCTTTTATCATTGAACACGTGTTGAATTTCTCCTGACAGAAACAACTGAAAACACCTGCGTGGTTCTGACCTTTAACTATCTATTTGTGTGCTATAACAATTAGACAACATCACATACGTGAACTGAAATATCAAGACACAGTCTCATCAACGTCTGTACATTTAAAGCTTCACTAAGGCAGTATCCGCTGCATGGCCGTTGCTTTGTATTTGACAGGTGTTAATTGTTATCGTGTGATGTTTTTTTTTTTTTCAGCGACTCGGGTCTACTGTATCCCTAAACTGTGCTGTTAGTGAGTGTTGACCTTACCAGACTGCGAAACTGGTTCTGCAGCAGCTTGGAGGACCGGCCCAGCGAAGCCTGAGAGGACAGCGACTCGAACGACTTGATGCGATGGGCTGAAGAGTGTCGGGCGCACACCGAGTCACTGCCCACGCCGATATCTGGACAGAGAGGGGGAACATAAATACACCAGACCTGGTATCTGCAGTCGGCTCCCACACACTCATGACTGCTCGCCTGTCTTTCATAAAAACAACCACACGCATCATGTAACTCGCACACATTGCACCTTGTTTTTGACTCACCTGCAGTCACTTTATTGAGAGAAACCAGACTGCTCAGCACCTTCGAGAAGTTCAGTCCAAGCAGCAGGTCACTGGCCTCAAACGGCTGTGGGTGAGAGAGGGAGAGAGGGAGAGCAGAAGAACATGAGTCAGAGAGTAACAGCATTTCCCTTTTAATCGCCAATTGCAGCACAGTAGCAGCGTGTCGTCACTGGGCCACACTGCCAGCACTGAGCAGTCAATCGATAACTCTTCTTACCCTTGACAGATGTAGCTCAGTTTATATATAGCTCAGATATACTGTAGATCTGCAGCAGCTACAATCACACACTGTTTACAGCGTTCTACCATACTGGCTGAGTTATGTGCATTACAAAAGACACTGACGGAAGCAGAGTTCCCTTCATACAGGAGCATCAAAAGATAAGGTCTGCTATATTCTGTATTTTTTCTTATTACCAACAAATCCCATGGAAATACCATAACCACCAATGAATCTATACTACTGACAAGTCTTTCCTGTCTGTCAAAGGCTGATATAGCGGGCTAATTTACATATCGTCATCCAATAACAATATGGCCAGAATCAAGTGAACGAGAACTCCCATCAAAACTAAGTGCAATGTACAATGAGTGACATGTGTCATTACAATGAACACGGGCACTGCAGTCCATCTTAAATCAATCCCACATACACCATCCTGGTGTCTGAAATGCTCACTGGTGCACTAAATGTGCATTAATCCGCAGCTCAGAATATTTCCCTACAAATGCTCCAGTTTGAGAGGGGTCAAAATGTGTCCCCATTAACACATCTGCGTTATCGTGTGGAGCCCCTGTGTTAAATGTCCTTTTTACGTGTTGCGGCAGGTTTTTTTTTCTCATTTGCGTAGCTAAGCTAAGGTATGAGAACTGTCAATCTTAATACGGTGGTGTATTGTTACAACCCTAAATAGTTACTGACTTCAACATACATTTCACAGATGTTAGACGGCTGCTTGTGCCTAAATAACATTTCCCGTCTGTTGTTAAATGAGAAAAGGGCTCTGTAGAAAGACATGATTATATTTCTCAAAGTTAAAAGCCCTTCTGGTATCGGCACAGAAACTCAAGCACTGCATCGGCTCGATTATCAAGACAACTCTAAATGATACCCAGCTCTATGTTCAAGTAAGGTTTTCTAAAAAGAAATGACAAAACAATCCCTGCGTGCTTGCTTGCTTTCAGGAACTTCCACAATATTAAGCGCCAAGTCGGATACATTGGAGCTTTCACTAAAGTCTAAGAGGTTGTGAACGCAATTTACGAGTTAGAGACTTGCAATGACGATAACATAACAGGGCGTGGGTGTCACAGACAGGGCAGGGAAGTCAGAAAGTATTGAGATACAGACCGATCCATTGATGGCTTTTGTTTCTTTAATGGGATTTGTTGACAAAAATGTAGACTGCCTTGCCTTCTCCTTTAATTGCAGTAGAAGTGTAAGGTCTGTATTACTGTCAGTGTGACCCTCACTAGCCTCTCGGTCACTATGAATGGCAGGGATTGTATCTCTGTTGATGACTGTAGCCGTCATCTCTGTTACTGTGTAAGAGATTCATGTGATTGGTTGCTCTCGCTTCAGTTATACTGAGGGTGAGTGACTGTGAGATACGAGTCGCTTTCATCTTCCGCTCCGATTGCAGATATGTCCGAAGGGAATATATGAATGTGTGTTTGCAGGAGTGCGTGAGTGCGTGTGTGTGTGTGTGTGCGCGTGCGCACAAACTACTGGAAGACTTGCTGTCCTTGAGGAGCATTCATGTGAAAGCATCCTCTTCCTCACACATCAATACTTCCACTGGGACCGAAATTGTGACATTCAGTATTTGTACTTAACTTTTCTTCAAGTCATTCTAACAGATCCTCAATTAGAAGAAGAAGAAGGGAAAAAAAAAGTTACCAGTCTACAGAAACACGACGAAGGATGTAAATCATACATTTATGTACGACGGGCTCGGACATGTCCTCTGGGCCTCGGCATCACAGTCAGGTAATGATCCCTCAGAGCGGGCGGAGACAATAATAGTGCAACACCCCTCTGTGACTCAGCAAGCTGCAACAACATGCTGAACTGCTCCCATGATTGTGTCATGGCAGTGTTTACCTGCAACCCACTACTCCATGTACGCTACGGTTAACAGGATATGGTTGCACATCAGACTTCTTAGTAAGAGACTACTTAAATACATAGAGTATTTAGACTGATAGTGGATGGACACAAAGCGATGGGGTTAAAGTGTTGACTTTTAACCGTAACTGAGGGTGTTCACATCCATATAGAGTTGACAGAATTGAAACCTTTGGCCCAATTTTAGGACAATGATCCTAAACATGCAGCCAAGCAGCTGAAAAGCCAAACAGTGGGATATTCTTCACCGGCCAAGTAAGTCAGCAGACCCCAATTCAACTGATCATGTGTTTCAGTTCCTGATGACAAAAACCACATCGACAAGCAAGAAATGAACATTATGGCCCAACTGATACTGCCCTTTTAAGGCCAATCTTGGTATTTGAGAATGTATTACATCTGATTGGACGCATCGACCGGGCCAGTTTATTGGTATTGTTTATCTGGTGCAGACGGCTGCAGTACAGCACAGGCCTGCTGCTGATGTCTACGGGTCGCAGAGCCACTGACTGCAGAAGATTGCCAAATAAATATAAATGTGCCGGTATATTCACACCAAAATAAATCAAAGTTCCAGCGCACACAAGGACAGACACTGCATTATTGACAGATTACATTAAAAACAAAAAAGACGCGTTTCACATGTCGCTTCGTCAGACTCTTTTTAGTGACGCGCCAACTGGAGCTCAGTTGATTGATCAGTGACAGTTCTGATACATTTTTAACAGTTAAATCAATACAAAATATATATATCATGCCTTCAACAGCACTATACGTCTACTACGATATCTATACAACACAACAGCCTTAGCTGGTCTATATTTTGGATGGCAATGGATTCAGTCTCCCATTGGTTCAGACAGATGGATCCGTGATTATTCTCAGTGTGGACACGGGGTAAGGTTACTATTCCAGAGGGAGCAGTGGGGTCATGGGAATTCTAATGATCACTTCCTGTGGTCAAAGACATTAGGGGTTAAGGGTCAGTAACAGCAGCTGCCTGACTGTGAGACGCGGTCTTGAGTGTCTAATCTGCATGAGGTATCCAAATTAGATCTAAAGGCGATCAATCCAAGTTGAAATATCCAGACGAGACGGGCCATAGCACTGTTGACTGTTCAGCCCAACACCCAGCTGAACTCTATTAAAAAGAGGCAGGTCAGGACTGCAAAAAGCACAGCGTCTATCTGACAGGCTTCCTCGTGTTAGGGGCCACTGCTCTAATCTGCAGCCGCTGCTACCTGGGGTCAGAGCCAGCAGTGCTTTGGGCTCTTGGAGAAGGTCCATCTTTGCTCCGCAGTTGGTGAACGGGAGGACCGCCATGTCCCGAAAATACTGTAATCCTGCTGTGTCCAGTTCACAAAAAAAAGAATAATAAAGTGGCATGTATTTGAACACGCTCTCTTGTACGCAAGGACCTAACGTAGTGCAACACAGTATCTCCACCAGTGAAGGCACAAGTCAGCACGACATAAAAGAGTGTTTATGATGGGAATTTGACTATTTGTTACCAATAAAAACTGCAGATTATTGCCCAACGCTGGCCGTACCTGTCCCTGTGGTGAGCTAAAACAAACAGAGGCCCTTTTTCCAAAGAAGGATGCCCTTTGCTTCCTGGACATTTTCATCTGTCTGTAAACTAAAGTGTTACTACAGGGCATGTCTCACACACTTTATATGACAGCGCTCATGTCTCACCCAATCTCAGCCTCGGTGGGCTGCAACACTTGGTAGGCAGAGGCGACACTGAGGAACACTGAGCTGCATTGTCAAACAAGGATGGTTCAATGACCCCTTCTATGGACTGGCCAACACACACACACACACACACACACACACACACACACACACACACACAGCCTTAAACAGCTCGCTGTCCTCCATTTGCCACACACCAGCCATAACTACATTATACTCAAAATACTTCCATCCGCTGGAAGCTCTGCTCTGCAAGGGTGAGGCACTTGATCCGAGGACATGTCTAAACTGCACACCTTCATAATAATCAGACCGTAATTACCATGTTTGAGCAAGACCCACTTACATAACCATGGCCCCATATTGTGCTTAGCTGTGGCAATTGGTTCTTAGCAAAAAAAAAAAAGAAATGTTTAAACAAGGGCTAGTGTGACAACAAAGCCGCGCACGAGCCCGAGGACAAAGCGCTGCATTAATTAGAAAGCTTAAACGCCATACGTTCTAAACCTAAGCAGGAAAATGTGAGCAAGCTCTGCAATGTAATAGTGTAATCACTCACAGCTGATCGAGGTCGCCATCATGTTGTAATAATGTATCGCCACCGAACGGACGAGCAAATGTCTCTCAGCCGGCCGATGGGTGATTGTTCTCCGCTTGCAGTTCACTCCTCCTCCCTCTGTCAGGGGCTCCACGAGCCCATTGTTTATCGTACCAGTGTCTCTCCTCTTTCAACGTGCGCTTTCGCAAACAGCACATCTCGGTGGTATCATTATGTGCGGGACGGTTTGCGGTGTAAACACAAGGCGAGCCCAGAATCGGAGAAGGTACTCACCTCGACGCGGAACGATGTGCAGCCCTTCAGAAACTCCTTTATGTTGCTCAGGCACTCGCCGTCGTTCTTCGGTTCTTGGTAAATCTGGAAAAGACGGAAACGCCGGTTAGAGAGAAAGCGTCCCGTTCACGCCGCGCGCGTTTCTTGGTTTTTTGTCCACGCTGTTGGGTTTATCAGGCGTAAAACATGTATCTTCTCTCTCGACACGCATTCTACTGTGTGTGTGTTTGCAGCGAGCCTGACACTCCGGGGGAGAGGCTGATCCCGCAGCGGGGAAGTGGAGGAGGCTGCGTGTGTATTGGCGTCGAGGGAAATGACGTTGGCAAACAGGGCTCCCCACCGATGTTGCTGTGGCCTATGGGCGCACTGGTTTTGTTTAATCACGACCTACTCTGACAAACTGGTGGAGAAGAAAATGTTGAGATGAAGAAGAAAAAATAAGCCTCAGGGGTTGGACAGAATACTAGAAACACCTTTCAATATAAGGTAATGCAATTCATATAAAGTTGAATCTACTAAAACATTACAACCTTCATGAAAATAGGATTTACAGCAACACTAGACTGCGTTAGTTTTAGTTACTGTACTTAAAAAGCTGGCAACGGAGTATATGAGCAATGGTGGAAAGTAACTACATTTAGTAGCCTACTGTACTTAAGTAAAATGTGGAGGTACTTGTGCTTCACTTGAGTTGAGTATTTCTATTTACTGCTACTTTAAACTTCTACTCCTCTACAACTCAGATGCAAATATTGTACTTTTTACTCCCATGCATTTATCTTATAACTTTAGTTACTTTACAGGTTCAGATCAGTCTTATAATACAAAACGCAATCAACAAATTCATTATAATATAATATAGATTTATATAAAACTTTATTGATCCTCTGGAGAAATCCACAAGCTGCCCAGCAGATAGAGCAGTTGAAATGAGCTCCACCTTTATTAGCTTCAATATTAAAGTGATGTGTACATTAAAGTAAAGCATCAGTCATTATAATGACGTTCTCGAGCCTACATGTTTCACATTTTTCTCATTTCAGTTTTGCTTATATTTCTCAATACATCTACATCTTGCTACTGAGAAGTGCTTGTTATCTAATTGTCCAGAGCAGAGAGTAGTCTGTGTGCATGTAACCTTCAGTGATTAATACAGACTTGAGCAATCAAAAGAATGTTTCATTTTAAGAAAAATGAGAATACCGGTGGAATTGGGGCAATACATGTTGCCTCAGGTCCACCAGCCTCACATGGCCTTTCATCTGTCCATGAAAAGTAACTGGGCGGAATCTAAAAGGCAAGGCAGAGATGCAAGTGAGGGAGGCAAAGAGGCCTGTTACAGCTAATTGGAAAGAACCATGATACAGTATGTATAAACTCTAATCTACAAAGCACTGGTATCTACCCTGGTAGCAACTGTCATCCGACCCAGCTGTGGCCCACATAGAGGCCACATCTGGACCAGACAGTGGCACAATATGACTAGCCAATTACCGACGAGCCCAGGGATTTTAGATCATTTTTACAGAAGCTGAGGGGGGAAAGTGGGAAAGCACGGCATGAGGAAGTACTATTTGTAGTAATAACTGGCAGTAGTATGTATTTAGAGCGCAACGGATAGATCAGCCATTGTCAGCTTATCACACACGTATCATATTGGCGTTTACATTGGTTGATAAGAAACAAGAAATGTACAGTAAGGGCGAATGTGCCAAATATATGTTTGAGGTTAATTTAAGAAGTGTCCCCAATGCATAGTTTGTCCACCAGAGGGCAATGGTAAGTTACATTTTCCTCTATAACTGTTCCTCTCAGGACACTTATCAGTCAAAATTGTTTTACAGCAAATTAATGGGATCCTTATATTTAATAAAACCTGTTTATGTTACGTGTTTAGGTAGAATATTGGCCAATATATCGCTATTGGAATTTTACACTTAAAGAGAGTTACAGAAAGCTGTCTTCTCTGAGAAGAGATTTGTATTGTAACTCAATTTTCTTTCCAATTTCACACCATTTGGATTGATTTCTTACAACAATGCTTAGTTTGATAATATGAACATGTTTGATAATATGAACATGCTGTTGTGGGGCGGGACATAGGCATTTAACCCTTAACAGTTTTCCAAGTCTTGAAATCTTAGCAGTTATGTCTCAATACAATTTTGTTTTTCAAACCTACCCAAATGAGATGACAGAATTCAGATCAGCAATATATTGGCTGATTCTGCCACACTGACTTGGATTTAACCCGTCAGGACAAGGCACCTATTTCATTTGTTCTCAGGTAGGGATAGTTTTAGCCCACATCAAATCCTCTCCTGTGTGCACAATCGTGAAACATTATTTCGCTTCGTCTCAGAATTTAAACAACCCATTGTCGGTGTCACAGGGACAAAACGGAGGCAGCATGTTTGCCATTTAACAAACAAAATTGGAGGAAAACATTGCCTCCCTTAGGTAGCTGTCTAAAGTGGCCGACGCTATCCTCCGACAGACACAAACACTGCGCTGTTTCTTTAAATGGGGAGAGGGTCCATCTCCTGTCTGTGTGCCTTTGCAGTCAATGGCGGTCCACTCTTATTATTGCTGTGATCTGTGCACAGATAGCTGGTCATCACTGGCCGATCAGTGTCAACACGCAGTGACATACAAGCCACAACGCCCTGGATTTAAAAAAAGGACATTTAACACAGGGGCTCCACACGATAACGCAGATGTGTTGAGCGTTTAAAAGCTGCATTAAATGCACACGAAACGAGGCCTTCAATATTAAGACCATGGCGGTTCTAATAGCTCCTTGGACATTTGATCTGTCAATTTCCCGTCTGCTGTGATGTTAGAGCAAGATCAATACGCGGTGGAAACAGGGGCCTCACGCTGACATACGTGTTGTGTGCAGCCGTTTAACATGAGCGTTGTTTTTCGCAGACAATAACCCGGGCTGCCGTGACCTACAAAAGAAATCGCCTCACGGACCACTGGGCAGAGAGAGAGAAGCCAGACAACAAACCCGCGTCGGTTTCATGGATCTGGGCAGCACACAGACGCGCCGACGGGGCGGGCGGTTGGTTATGCAGAGGGAAGGGGAGGAAGAGGGGGGGGTGTATGTTGCCCTTACTTTCTCCGTGGACCCCGGGCTGAGCCGCTCCAGCAGCCGACACAACACCACCCCATCTTTCAGGGAGGTCTGCAGAAACGCTTCGGGATCCGAGATGGTCTTCTTCGGCGACTCCAGCACCCCGAGCGTAATCAACCACGTAACCGTCTGTTCCGCCGAATTCATGTCCAGTCACAACAGATCCCGTCCAACAAAGCGGCTGTGGGGTTGTTTTTTTTGGGGGGGGGTGTATCTGAACAGCTCACCGCCCCGGTTACGCTGTCATCTGTGTGTTAGAACAGAAACATAATCAATCCCCCCTCCTCTCCAAAAAAAAATGATGCATGAGATGTCGATGAGAGAGAGAGAGAGGCTGCGGGAAACCCTCTACCTCTGGTGGATGCGGATGACGGCTGGCTGGTGGATGTTCAGCAGGTCTGGTTTCCTCCCTTGAATGGTGTGTGTGTGTGTGTGTGTGTGTGTGTGTGTGTGTTCCCCCCCCCCCCGCTAACCTGGCAAGCTGTCAAGCGCGGTTCTCTGTGATGCGTTCAGGCAGCGGACTGCATACATGCGCATCGCAGCCGCCAGAGCCACCCCTCATACATTGGATGACATCACACATGAGGGACAAGCCAGCCCAAGCAGTTGTTGGTGCGCCTCAGCGTGACATGAATAGGCTTTTTCTCTGCGCGGCTTTGCCTATCCTGCTCGGGTTTTTTTGTTTATTAAAACCACGCCGCAGACTATCTGCTGTTATCTGCTGTGAGCTGTGGTGTTTTGGACAGGCCTCGATTCAAAAGGCAGGTATAGAACAAGGAGCTTTAATGTTGACACTGTATGTACATTGGCCTACATTTCAACAACACAACATAGGCAGGGGAGACGAATTTGAGCACTGAACCTTGATGATCTACCTTTGAAGGCCTCAGTGATGCTCTGACGTCACTGTTGAATTATTTCTGAAAAACTATTTTAGGGAAAATATACAAAATTACGTTTTCTTCAACGTTTATCTTATCTTATGCTTTTTTCTTGTGAAATACAGCATTCTTCACATTGTCAGTACTAAATCCTTCAAATAAAACAATGTTAGAAGAAAAACATTGTAACAACTGAGGCTATAACCTGTGATGTGAGGTCACAAGTACACATTACTTCATTGTATGAGCTAAAAAACTAATGGGAACTACTGCTTTTTTTGTCTTGTATGATAATAAACAGGATATCTTTGGGTTTTGAACTAATGGTTGGGGAAAAAACAAGCGATATGAATACATCAACTAGGGTTAGGTGAAACTGTAACCTGCATTATTTCTGACTTTTTATTGAAATAATAAGTCATGTAAATAATTCGCAGATTGATCAATATTGAACATAATTGTTATCTGGAGCTCTAAGACGTATCATATCATCCACATAGCCTGCGTGCCTCTAAGTGCATGTTGAGGAGGTGCTATTAAACAAAAATACATAATCCAGCCCTCTCATTGTGTTTGTACTGATGAAAAAGGAAAAAAATAGTGTTACATACAGTAATGCAGGAACTGGCAGTGTAGAATAAGAAAACTTCTCACTGGCCACAGGGTGGGGCTCTCTGCTCACTGCATACCCATCGGGATCATCTACTCATCCAGGGTTGCATGGAAGGCTGCCAGGGTCAGAGGGCAGCTCTTGGTGGCCTACACCTTCAGACAAACTGATCAATCTACAGCCGTGCATGATGCAGTCACAAAACTTTTCAGATGTGTGTTTGAGATCAAAATGAAAACTGAGCACGAAGATGGGTGTGGTCCGAGCAAGGTGCCTGAAGTAGGTGGGCAGGAAGTTGGGAAGGAGCCATTCATTAAAGCTGCTTGATAATTAACAAAAAAAATATCTTCAGTTATATAAGTTTAAAATCTATTTATTTGTGTGTAGGGCATTTAGTTTGTGGCATTTGTGGCATTTGTGTTGGGCATTTAGGCTCTGAAAATGATGTGATGGTGCACCTGTTGCTATACCCCTTTCTAATACAGCGCTATTTATTAACGTTTTTTTGATGCCATTTTTTATCTTTATAAATCACTTACAAGTGATTAAACAGAACACATTTTGGGTTGTCAGGTTGTGGCCAGTGTTTATTCCAGCAGGACTCGTTATGTCTTTTTAGCTCTTAAATTCATCAGAAAGACCCTCTTAATAGAGGGCTGCTTGTATTCTGGCACAAGGCCGCAGAACTTCTGCAGACCAAACTTTTTAACAATTAGGTTTGGATTGGACTTTATTAACAATCATAACAGTAGACAATTTGGCTTCTAAGATAGTGAGAAACGACTGAGTATTTATTTATGGTTGTCACAACCTGGCAACCCCAAAGTTGTTCTTATTAAAGGACTATAACTACATCTGTCTATCTATAAAGCACGAGTAAATGTTTTAATAACCATTAAAAAGCCATAAAATAAGAGTTTATTTAAGCCTTTAAAAAAGGGCGGCAAATTAAAAAAAAAGTGGTACCATATTGTCTACCTCTTCACCTGCAGGAATCTGGAATGTAACCAAAGCAAGCTGCAGGGACAGAAAATGTCACTCGAGCCCGATCTCCATCTTCCTCGTTTAGGCGGTGTGTGAGAGAGAGAGAGAGAGAGAGAGAGAAAGAGAGAGAGAGGCAGAAAGAGGGGGAGAGTGAGTTTGTTGTCAAGAAGGCTGACTCTTGAGGCCAGCCGTGATCTAAACAGGCAGCGTCAAGGGATGCCGTTGTGCCTTTGAGGTCCTGTCGTC
The DNA here is from genome assembly GCF_004355925.1 of Anarrhichthys ocellatus. Lineage (NCBI taxonomy): Eukaryota > Metazoa > Chordata > Actinopteri > Perciformes > Anarhichadidae > Anarrhichthys > Anarrhichthys ocellatus. The sequence continues at coordinate 97,454 of NW_022280077.1, read as the reverse complement.
ATGGGTCTGTAACCATGGGTGCTACTGTGGCTGTGGAGCCTCGGGCATTTCTCATCCCTCCATTCCCAGTTCATCCCCTACATTTCTGTTCCACAGGAGAAAAAAACGCTGTCACTTCTCTCTTCTCTTTGCTTCCTCATTTTGTGAGCAAGCATAAGAAAACAGAAAGATTCACAGACAGAATGAGAGTTGCTGTAATATCATGATGACATGCTGTGAGTCAATCCAGTTCAAAAGAAGGTGCAGGCAGACGCTTTATTAGGTACACTTTTGCTATTTAATGCAATCCAATAAAACTGTTCTGCCCATAAGTCGACCTTTATGATGCCTATAGCGTTCAGTTTTTTGACACTGCCGTTCTTGGTGGCGTTGAACGGCACTGTATTATACTCAGAGGTGTTTAAAATATTCCGCTCCCCACATGTAAGTGAATGGGGAGGACAAACCTCTCTTACGATCATGTACAACAAAGAAAAGCATAAAATCTTCACATTTATGTAGCTGGAACCAGCAAATGTTTAGTCTTTTTCTGTTTAAAGAATGAGATAAATTGATTTAGAGTTCATCTAGATTGTTGCCATTGTTGATCGACTTATTGATCAATCAATAAAGCTCTCAATTGTCTGCCACAGAGCTTCCACACTGGCACTTATGCCTCTCACAGCACAGTCCTGCATTGAAAAAAAGGAAGGACTCTGTCAGTGTGCACAGATGTTATAAAGACGTTAAGAAGTGTTCCCTCTCACATCGTCATTGGTGCATGACGACAGAAATATTCAAATTGTACTGAGACATCCGACGACAATAACCTTTGTGTCTGTTCTCAGCTAGAGTTCCTAAAACCACATTTACTGTTTTCTTTAATCACAATTTCATGCTTATTAGGACGTAATGCCCCAAACTTGAGTCTTTTATCTTTCTTGTGAGTGCAGGGCTAAACACTTCCTCGAGTCAATGCACAAGAAACAGAGTAAATGAAACCTCCCTTCAAAACACGGAAACAAACATGTGTGCACCCACACGAGCACACATTGATCAACTGAACTAACAATAATGAATGAATTAATGCAGGGAAGTTAGGTTAAATTAGCGAGAAACAAAAGATAAGGAGGTCACGAACTCTCTCATTTAGTGCAGTGTGTGAGCGTACAGCACATTCCTCTGATGTCTTTTGGTGGATGGATGTCAAACACAAAAAGTGTCGAAAAAGTCTTAATTTTGTCTCCTTAACTGGTGTTTGTCTCATCAATACTCTGCAGATTAAATTAGTTTCTACATCTGCACTACCTCCACCGGGACTGTCCCTGTGTTCGGTCTTTGACAGGTGCCATAAACTAACAGGGGACACTGTGGTTTCAGGGGTGTGCAGACCAAATTCCAGATCTGATCAAATTACAAATACCCATCCCTCCCGTCGGTTTCTCTAGAGAACATGTTCCTGTTTTAGAGAATATGTCGTTGTAAGATACGCAATGTCCCCTATGTTCCCACAAATCAATGCAGTCAATGCTCTAATACATGAAGCACTTCTTATCCATCTACTCTCAGCCTCCTCTCCCCCCGGAGCCATCTAAGTCTGGGAGACAGCTCATATTTTATCTTGACAAGGCAAAATCCATGCAACCCAGAGCCACTTCACAGGCCAAAATGTATTACACAGAATAATGGATGGACTAGACAAGCGTACAAGGCCAAGATACAGGAAGGGGATATGATAGGATTTCATCATTGGCCCACACTATGCTCTCAGTCAATGAACTGTTCTACAGTTTACAGTTTGAGTATTTATGGCCTTACATATAGAATCGCACACCTTCATCCCTTTACTTAAGAAGAGAGGGATGCAATACAAACAGTGAGACCTACAAAACAGTGACCCAAGAACATGCTGTTAGCACAGGCGTGACCTTAGTAAGTAATATGAATACATTTTTTTGGGAAACGAAACAATCTCAACCCAAGATTCACTGACAGCATATCATGCAGTCCTCCTGAGCAGGTTGGGTTTACTCAGTTGCCTTGGGCTGTTTGTTGATCTCTCGGCATGACGACTTGAAAGTTCATCCATGACCTTGGAAACAACAGTTGAATAAACAAAATCAACCCAAGGTCCACTTACTCTGTTTGTTCTGGAAAACAAAATCTAAATGGGGATTTTGAAAAACTGTTCCTGGACCTTATTGGGAATTGTACGACAAAACTCATGAAATATCCACCATCAGGTTGGGTTAGTGTGAAATAACAGCTGGGCTGGACTTCTACTTGTAAACAAAAGTTCATTCATGTAACAAGGCATACAAGGTGTTTGACTGACCTCAAGTCTACCATTAAAGGTGTAAGATCCCACATTTGGATCATTTCGATTGCCTCTCAACGGCTCTCAACATGTCGGCATTATAAAAAAAAAACTGCTGACAGAGCTAAATGTGTTTACCTGAAAGGGAACCAAAGGGTCGGTGCTAATCTTACGCAACAACGCTGTCTGTCAGCCTTATTAGCTGTAATGCCGTGTGAGAGCAGTGCAGAGCGGCGGGCGTTAGCCAGCCAGTGGGGCACGCTCACGTTCAACGGCTATGTCAACAAAGCGAGGAAAAGCTCAAATAACAACAGAGAGGGAGAGCGACTTCATTCTGTAGCCAAGCAGCCATTACTCCACTAGATCTTTAAAGTTGTTTGCTGCTATGATAATGTTCAGAATATTAAGTACAGCTCATTTAACATAAAAAAACACTGTATGTTAACTTTTTTAAGTTTATATGACATAAACTTGACAAAGTAATCAGATATAAAGTATATCTGATATAGTAGGTTTAACGATATGGATACAATACCATAAAGTATGGTTACTTTCTATTATATGCCTACTTAAAATAATGTAAAAAAAAAAAATCTAAAATGAATTTGGAAACATTGGTTACATAAAAATAATTGGTTTCAATGTGTAAATGTGATATTTAATTGCCTGTATGTGGCTGACATTCAGGCTAATTAATCACATGGTACGTTTAACACTATCCCCACAAAAAATGTTTAAAATGATTTTGCAATGCTTTGCTGCTTTCCACATATAGTTTCAGCAAAAAGTGCCAAACACACTCACGACAAACAAAGTTAGTGACTATGCTAAGTGGTTAACATAGTGGAGCAATTAAGCTAGCAGCTAAAAAGCTGTATTATTTAGGAGTTGATAAAGACCAAACCAAAGCTAAGAACAGAGTGAACACTGAAAGTCTTAATGTTGCTCAGTGTCTCCTAGATGTGCAGGCAACTCTTTGCTAACACCAGCGTTAGCCATATCAACTTGACAAATGTAGTGTTTACAGTTTGTTGCTACACCCCCAAGTGGCAAAAAAAAAATACTCTAATGCAGATTTAAGGCCCCATAATTCATAGCGTCACCCCTGTAAAAACATCCTGACGTTAAATCATCGAGTGTCCCGTGACCGTCACCGGTGTGTATTTAGCAGCTCTCACATACTACATCCAAGCTCCGAGCTGCGAGTCGTGATGTCCCCTGCGTGAGCTGCCTGTGTGTGTCATCTCTGACGTTACCGACCCGCCCACATCGCGCTCCGTCTCCGCCGATGACACACACACACACACACACGCGCGCGGACTCTCTCCGGCAGTGAGGAGCCGGTGTGCGAGCGTCACGGAGGGGGCACCGCGTCCGCAGCTCTTTTAAACGCGAGTCCTCACTGGCATGGACACCGGAGGAGAGCGCTGAACATCCAGGAACCATGCCTACTGTCCTCGCTGAAAAAGGGAAACTTTCCGATGTCTGTTTTCTACTCAGATGCGCGTATTCTCAGGTGAGAATGGAGCGCGGAGTGTGGATTATAGCCTACATATTAAACTGCTCGAGGGAGTCCTTGAATATTGTTTTTGCACAGGATTGTTTAAAGCCACCAAATTGTACATAGAGTACTTGCAGGTTGTTCGTAAAGAATACCGACTATTGAAAATACAATAAGAGGATAATTCCTGCAGAGTTGGTGCATTTTGTGCTCTTATCTTCATAAAAAAATAATTTTACAGATTAAAAGTGTTTCAGATCTCACTTAAGGGCACTCGACACAGATGGATGTCATGAATAGAAACTGTAAATAGCTGTAAATAACTTCAGTAATTGCTGATACTTTGAGAATGTAACAGGTGCTACTGTAGTTGGCTTGCATGATGCTTGTTATGGTGGCTTGTGGTTTGTTTGGCCCTGGGGGAGTTCACTCATCAGGGTATTGCACCAGAGCTGTAGCCTGTGGTGCTAGTGGGTATATGGACACGTGAAACATATTGCACTTGATAATATCCAAACTAATGGACGTGTAAACTGAGGAAGCAGGCCTGGCTTTCGCTTGTGCAACGCCACAGGGAAAATACTGTCTGTCTGTGTTTATGTTTTTAATTTAGTGCTCACGGCCCCATAACTGCCTTGTGGCTGTAGAAAATCGGACAGTTTTCCCACACACTGTTTATCATCCACAGGCTTAAGAGTCCAGCCACTGAGACGTTGACCTTAGTGAGTCATGCATGCAAGAAAAGACAGTTTCGTACACTCACACATGCATGCTGCACTACACACACGTTTGTTTCTGCTGTGCATACTTATGCTGCACAGATGGCAGAGAGTAAGGCATGAGAGAAAGAAGCAAATCACCCAAATGAAATGGGATATAATGTGTTAAGGATGTGCTCAAGATAATAAATCTCTATAACCAAGAAAAAAGACAGTGTAAGTGTTCAGCAGATGAGGTCCACATGAACTCAGAACGATGAAAAAGTCCAAAAACCAAACAAATACAATGAGTGTGATTATGAATGAGGAACTAGAGGAAACAATATGTTTTGGTACAAATTAAAGATCTGTTTGCACACAAAACTCACAGTCAGAATAAAAATCGCAAATAAAATGTCAAGCACCTACACAGTTGCACACTGTAATGTAGAGTATTTGTCCTTTATCTTAAAGCTTGAGCAGCATGGTTCCCTGCTGTCGTGCCAACAAGGTGAATTCTGAATTCTGAGCTGAATTGTGCAAAGGGGAGAAACGTGGGGGAGGGAGAGCGGGGTTGCCTAACGCAGAGGGAAACAGAAAGTTGCTTGCGACAGAATCAGCATCCGTCTGATCATCTGCAGCTGTGATTTCTAAGATATGAGTCATCAACAGCCTCCTCTCAACTCTCACAATTACTCTGAGTGTGTGTGTGTGTGTGTGTGTGTGTGTGTGTGTGTGTGTGTGTGTG
>NW_022280077.1:68783-92201 GCF_004355925.1 Anarrhichthys ocellatus | reverse complement strand
GTGTGTGTGTGTGTGTGTGTGTGTGTGTGTGTGTGTGTGTGTGTGTGTGCGTGAGGTTTACAGTAAAGTTTAACACCAAGTTGTAAATCTTACAGCAAAAAGGCGGGAAGCAGAGTGCGGAAGGTTTTTTTGTGTGTGTGTGTGTGTGTGTGTGTGTGTGTGTGTGTGTGTTATCTGTGTGAGAGAGACTGAAAAGTACACATCTCGAGCAATGACGTTTGTGAAAGAAATGAATGAGTCTAAGAGCTGTGTGTCTATGTACATGTGCACAGCTGTATTTGCTGTTGAACTTGCTTACGTGTGGATTTTAGATGAGACACTCTGCACATTACTGTAATTCAGATGCTACAATTTCGGTTTGTGTGCTTTCTTCCATGTGCTTGTGTAGTTGACACTGGACTTGTGTCTGTTGTTCTGAAGTGTCGCAAAACTCTGATGACCTGTCAGTCTGAACTTCCTGTGAATTTCTCCTCATTGATCCATCACCTCCTTTCTTCTGTTTGCCCAGGTAACAAGAAGCCAACACAACAGCTGTGCCAAAGATATTCTGGAGGTAAATAATTACTTTTTTTTTTCATTGTTAAAAGTAATAGTCGTAACGGCATCAGTAATCGACTGTGTGTCCGTTTATATGTGCAATCATTCAGATTCGTCCCTCATTAAATGTTTTGAGTCATAACGTGGGTGATATTTTCTGGACTTTGCATGTGATTAAATCTTATTCCAAGTTTGATCCATTTAAAACATGGCATTGGAAGAAAATGTCAGAAAATAGTGAAACATTTTTTTGATCTTCAGTTTAAAAAATACTAAAACACAAAAAAGCTGCAAATCGTAAAAAGGGAGATGCTAGAATCAGTAAATGTATCTTGTTTATGATGCTATAAAACAGAGTAATGCAGTAAATCTTCACATTGGAGTGCAGGAACGTGAGAAAAAATGACATAAACCAATTATTTTATGATCTAAGAACAGTTGCAGATATTATTTTTGTTGATCTATGAATAAATTATTCAAGGTTTTGAGGTATCAGGGTGGCCCTGAGGTTCCTACCTATTTCTCCTGTTATGTTGGAGGTTTTACAAGGCAGAGGATGTGTCCTATGTTTCCTGTCGCCAGTGTGGGACAGATAGGGGGAGTGGAGGAGGAGATTAGAGATACGGAACATGCGGTGGAGAAGGAAGATAGCAACGCACATAATGCTCCACCTGGGAGACCTTGTTGTTGTTGAAGGAGGAAAGGGGCTGAGGGCTGGCTCAGTGTCCTTGGTGACTGCAGGAGAGATAACCAAGTGAAAGGATGAGCAGAGAGAGGAAACACTTTCCCTCCAGGGCTTACTGTGGAGGATGACAGGAGTGAGGAGGAGGAAGGAGAGCAGAGTCACCTGCCAGGTTCATAAAAGATGTGTCATCTAATAAGCTTCTTTGGATTTGATAGAATGAAACTGGGAACATTCCTTCTAGTAGACTCGATGTAAAGAAATTATTTGCTTTCTTGCCGAGAGTTAGGTGAGCTACAGCCAGCCGCTGGTTAGCTTAGCATTAAAAACCTAGCATAAAAACTTGAAACAGGGGAAACAGCTAGCTTAGCTCTCTCTGGAGGTAACACAATCATGCCAACTAGCCCAAAATACCACTAAACTCACTAATTAACATGTTATATTTAGTGTTTTGAAAATGCGTAGACACACTGAAGTGCAAAAATGGCCGCGGGGGTCGTGTGCCAGACTTTTTCTTGGCTTTTGCTTAGCTAAGCTGTGCTAAGTGGCCACTGGCTAACTGTAGCTTCATATTCAGCATGCAGACACGAGAGTGGTAGTGTACTCTCCAAAACTATTCCTTTAGACCTCCACAGCTCACAGCCACACTCAGACCACAGACACACACACACACACACACACACACACACAAATCCCATGACATCCGAGCTGATAAAACGTGATCTTTTCAAGATCTTGCTCACTGTTTTCCGCCACTGAAGCACCTCACCCAGGGATCGTCACACACATTACATATACATTACACACTGAACCCCCATGCTCCCACATCATGGCACAGCTGAGGACCAAGGTCGTGCTAACATTTTACAAAATCAGGCCATTTTGTCAGCATCCATGAGCTCTGGTTCGTCTGAGTGTGACTGCGGGCAATCTAATCAACAGAGATTATAATCAGAGCAAGAGCAAAGACGGTGCACTGTGGATGCAGAGCTCTCTCCATGTGGCTGGTTTCCTCTTGAGTACCGTGCAGAGGGAACAAATAAGAAACGGGATCAATTTTCATAATAGGCCAGGTGTACAATCATATGTAATCATCACTCAAGTCTTCCCTCAGGGGGAGCGGTGGCACATGCTTGCCGCTGAACTGTGAGCATTCGCCACATGTATTTGAAATATAAGATACTGAGTAATTTCATTCTCTTTCTTTTTTACTTCTTATTTTTATGTCAAATTAATATGCATTCGAAAACACACAACAGACAGTCATAACAGACAGTGACACTGATTGAGACATGCCAGATATGGCTTTTGGAGAATATCTAATCAGGTGCAGGAATGTTGTGGATTTGTTAAAGGGTGGGGTGTGAAGAGAAGAGAGCGACAGACTCATGATTAGAAGGTTATGGCCATAAGAATGTAGTTGTGCTACCAGCTATAGGTGAGGTACCATCCACTTTTGCAGGGTGGGTAGACCAGGCATCATTTTCATAGTAAATTAATGTATTGTTTATTTTATTGATGATTCATTAATCTTTTAGTCTGTGAAATTTCAAAAATAATCAAAATATATATAATAAAGAAAGCAAATATCACAACTTAACTGAGCGTGAACTGATGTCTTAGAATTTAATATTTTCCCTAAATGTATTAAATTAACTTTGATATGAAATTAAGAAAATAAATAAAATCTTCACATTCAAGCGATTGTAACCAGCAGACCCGTATTTTTCGTTTATGAGTGAGGAACATGAATAATCACTGACCAAATGTGTCCTTGAATAATTTTCTGTGAAAAGACCACTTGGTATTTTCAGCACTATCGGTACCCTGTAGTCCATAACCCCCTTTTCAGTCCAGATTGGACCACTTTTTGGCCATTATAACTGCCGACATGTTTGTCGCAGCAGTAAACAACAAAGGACCTGGAGACTGAAAGGTGACTGTGCAGATGCTGTATCAGTGTCTCCTGCAGGATTCAAATCTTTCCACCTCTATTGTGCATTCTTCAGTTGGCTCTTGTATCCTACAACAGTGCAGGGATTTTCCCTGTTGCACTGGGTACTGATACCTGTTGTGTCACGAGCCACCTGACGTCTTATACGGTAATTTTCTCAGAGCCACGTTTCATGCAACAAGTGTTTTGATGAGCTGTCTTGTGTTCTGGCTCGCTGATTGCGCACTTTTGAGATCGCTGCCTTTGAAAAGCTAAGAAACTCGACAGACTAACGGTACTCCGGCCGGTGCTCATGGAATGCTAAATCATGTCTTTTAAAAAAAAGTTTAGATTTGGCCCATATAATTGGATCACAGACAAATGTGGCCATGATCTTTAATGTGCTCACTTAGTGAACACAGAAACATTTACTATTCAAAAGAGAAAAGAGCTGTGAAACCAAAACAAAAAAATAGATTAAAAAAATAAAGCAGATACTTGAAATACCTGAAAATAGATACAGCTGGAGATCAATAAAAAAGAAACTAAATGATAGCACAGAAATCTTGACACAGCTGCAAAGTGCACACTCCCACGCCAACACACATCTCTTGGTCTACAAGAAACACTGAGAATAACCCTTATTTATGTCTTGTCACACTCCCTCTGGTGGGGAGGAGCCGTGCTGATAACGAGAGACTCGGCTGTAAAATTGGGCTCTCTGGACTGAATGTGTGTAAATGTAAATGTTAGAGATAAGTTGCTCCGAAATGAAAGAAAATCAAGAAAGTTCGAGTGACAGTTTTAGGATGTCTGGCGTTTCTGCATGTGAAGAACATTAATCACAGTGGCGTCTCACACATTCACCTTCGATAACCCCCCCCCCCCCCTCCCTCTCTGTTGCACAGGACATGACCCAGCAAGCCTTAGGGGGTGACCAGGCCCAACGAATCCTCTACAACTCTAAAGTATGTGTGTATTGTATATGTGTTTGTTCTTTATCTTTGATGATTAAAGGGGAACTTCACAGATTTTGCATAATAAAGTCTGTTTACAGGTCTTGGAGAGTACTACTGCGTATGTGAAAAATTGTACGAAGCCTTTTGTGGCTCCACAGGGGAATCTGATGAATCTGATGAATCTGATGAATTGCCTCAAATTATGTCACTTGAGGCAATTTATCAGACTCAGTTTGGCCTCAAGATCTGGAGGTGTGAACTTACCAGACCCCTGGAGATCTCTCCTCATCTCTGCTTGGGGCTAGGAGCTCAAGGCTACATTAGCCGCTACCAGAATAACACACCTGCATCTCAGAAGCAAACTGTCAATCAAGTTCCATTGTGGGTCATGTAGGCGCCATGTTTTGAAGAAGAATGCGTGGAGTAAAAAAATAACGATATCTCTGGTTCTGCTGCGTCAATATTTATCCTTTTTGTTTTTAAACTGTCCGTCGTGAGTCAAATAATATTATACTGTGTAGGGCAAAGCTAAATCTGAGTACTCTTAGACATGTAAATAAAGAATTCTGCTCACAATCCTTTGTTCTCCTTCTTTCCAAGGAAGCAAAACTACCGACTGCACAACAAAGGCAAAGTATGTGTTCACTGACTGTTTGCTTGTCTGATATGTGCAATATTTTACAATTGGTTGATTTATGGTTTGTTGCCTGGTTTTAAATATGTTTTCTCTCTCTTCCTCTGTGAGGTCGAGGGGATGTTCAGCTGCGACTGACCCGTCACCCTCGCGTGGCACCTCACAAATCGTAAGTGGGTAATGAGGAAACATGATCCACCGAAGGTCATCAAACACAGACAATATAATACATCACACACGTGATTTATGTCTTCTTCTCAACAGCTGTTGTAAAATCAGGTAGAAATCACGAACATCCTCGTTTGTACAGCTACAGAGAAAAGCATTAACGACAGTGAAGGGAAATGGACATATAGAGTCAGTCAACACAGCGTTTCAGGCTACATAACAAAGGTCAGGTCAAAGGCCAGTGAACATTCCTGAAAGCTCTCAGTTGAGACTGATGTGCTCTTGGTTGTTTTCCCTTTACATCCTCTTTTTACTGTGAAACACATGTTCAGAGTTGTAAGCCAACTGAAACTTCTCCCGTGTGCCAAGCGTGTAGGAAACTACGGTGGCTGATGAGAAAATGCAAATGAGCCGATCGAGAGCCAGAGTTTGGTTTGTCTGTTTAGGGCTACTGTAGAAACATACATGGCTCATTCTAAGGTAACAAAAACACAACGATTCTTATTTTTAGGTAATTATACACTAGAGAAAACATAATTTTTTATTAATATTATTATCTGCCAATAGATCCCTCTGAATGCTACACACTGGCCCTTAAGCAAAAAAGTTATTGAAACAAAGGGCAAAAATGAAACCTGGCCATTTTAATAAAACTGAAGGAAAAGAAACACCTGACAAAAGAAAGCTGCAGCCTCACAGCAAGCTGCTAACTCCTCTCTCCCCCTGCTCCAGTAAATGCATTTCACTTTCCCAGCCTCACCTAACTGGGACCTTCCACCTACCCAGGTCAGCACAGGGTGAGCCAAACAGAGCAGGCATCCAGATCATGAAAAATACAATGTAAATACCATTAATACAAGGTTTAGTTGCTGCTGCCATTCGATTCATCTATGGCCACTCATTACATACCAATGAGCACTCCAAATATACTGCAGAGCTACACCTTACCTATCTCAGTGCCCAGCCCGTCCCTACTCAGAGGACACAATTAGGCAAACCTGTTTACACTCTCATTGATTCCGCCGAAAAATGCAAAGAAGGAGAAACACTCTCCTTCACTGAGCTGCCGAGCAGCTGATCCACCACATCCCAGACTGAACAACGACCCATGAGTCCATAAATGAAACAAACTTAACAAGCTTGTGACTTAAAAGTGTTGAAAACTATGGGTGCACCAATCTCATACGATGGATTTGTATCAACGCCACAACTGTCCTTTAATTAAGTCTGTCTACTATCAGCCATGATGTGACCAATCCACATTAGAAACAGTTTCTTCCGCAATATCACTATACAATTCACAGTATTCCCGGGTATTGTGTTATTGTACATGAAAATGATCTCCATGTGTCCCACACAGTGATTTATGTAGATTTTAAATGTGTGGAAAAGAGAGCACTGCTCGATAATCGGTATTGGCTGAGTTGAGGTTGGCTCAGAATCGCTACTGGGGGAGAAACGGTTGTATCAGTGAGTCTCTATTGAAAATACTGGCGATTAAATGTACAACATTGCGTCATTTTTCAGGGTGTGTTTCTCTTTCCTTACAGCATGCTTGCTGATGACCTGAAGCTGAGCAGTGACGATGAAGACACTCAAAGGGTAGGTGACTCTCAAAGTGCTTTGAAGATACTATTTCTATATTAACATTTCTTTGTTGATAATAATGGTTAAAAATGATAACATTAGTATTCTTTTTTTAGTAAAATAAAAAAGTTCATGTTTTGTAAGATAGCAGTGTCTTCTAATCCCATGTGGGATGGGCCAAATGTTTGGCATGACAGAGAAATAATGACTGTAACTAATTAAATAACAAAGTAGTTTGACCTAAGCTGTTTTTCCGGTAGTATTTAATAGTGTGCACACACACACCCATACGCAGTTTAGCCCAACTGCCACTCACTTACGAACTGTTTCTGTACTTGCTACTAAGGATGGTAAGACTTGAAGACAGCAGTGGTAACACATTGAGTGTAGCAAGCTGTTCACTACGCTGCCGCTTTGTATGATTAGTTTCTCTTTTTGTTTGTTGTTGTTGTGTGTTGTCCCTGAAGGCAACTCATGAGTCAGCTTCCTGGGATGGGCACAGGTACTTCATTACAAATATAATTTGCATATTGTGGATATGAGCTTTGGGTGTTTGTCTGTAAACGTAAGTTAAATTGTGTGATTAACAACTGTATCTGTCTGCTTCTGTGTGTGTGTGTGTGTGTGTGTGTGTGTGTGTGTGTGTGTGTGTGTGTGTGTGTGTGTGTGTGTGTGCTCCACTGTGTACGTACGCTTGACCCCTCTCTGATGTTTGTGTGTTGACTGACAGCCTGTCAGCACAGCGAGCGCACACACATGGCAGGCGAGTGAGACATTCCAGCTCTGACTCTTCGGGCTCAAACTCCGCCGTCGGGTCGTGCAGCAGCAGTCTGTACTCCCGGAGCCCCAGCCAGAGCCCAGACGTTCACCCTGATCCCGCGTCGCCACGGTGCAACAGCAAGGAGGTACCAATGCTGAGTATCCGGCCTCCTCTTCTTCCGCTCTCAATCTTCTCTGACCCATGCCTCGCCTGTGTGTCTCTTCCTCTGGTTGTGTGCCCTCGGGGGGAATTCTCTACAGGGAGTGGTGGCCTCGAGGCAGTTGACGGCAGGTATGGAGAGGGACAGAGGAATGAGGAATGACTGAGTTGGAGAGGAGGTGGAAGAGGAGGAGGGTGAGGGGCAGAGCTAGCTTTGGGAATTAGTGCCTGGGTGTCATGTCAACAGGCCCAGTCTCAAAGAGGAAAAGCCCTCGGGAGGTGGAAGTCATCAAGACTCGATTTCATGTTGACATCTACAACTGGAGTTACCTTTGCTTTCAAAACAACAGTGCACACATAGGATGTGGACTACTTGCGTATCGTTTTCTTAGATAAGTATTGCATGGGTGACTTAGCGCTGGTTGGTATGATGGACTTTTGGAGGTGTGGGGCATTGTGGGGGTTGAGACGTGTGCTACGTGGGGAATAAAAGGGAAACCTGCTCCTCTTTTATGAATGGAAGGCCCTGTACAACATAGTGGTCTGCATTACTAAACATGCACTACATTTGGGCCCCTATAGAGAGGGGAGGGAGTGGAGTGTTTGGGGGTGGGGGCGGCAGGAGGGCAGGGGGGTGCACACCATGTGTTTTTCATTTACGTGGACTGTTTAAATGTCTCCCAAGCAAGAGATGGGGGTTGGAGTTATGGAAGCAGCGAATCCAGAGTTCCAGGTAGTGAGAGAAAGAGGGAGGGCCAGAAAAGAAGGAGGGAGAGCAGTCGAGACGGTACAAGAGATGCAGTGTCTTCTCTGGAAAGAGGGCGAGGGATGTGCGGAGGGGGGTCACTGTTTGACTTGAGGAGTAGAGGTTTAATTTAGTTCCTGGTCAGCGACGAGAGAGAAACGGGCGAGAGAGAGAGAGAGAGAGAAAGAAGTTTGCTCTCCAGCCGTGAGTATTCTCTTCGGTTTTTTTGGGGGTTTTTTAAAGTAGAAACTCCTGCGTTTTCTTGCGGTTGTCTCATTTTTGGTTGCCAAGCCAGTTGTTAAGCAAACATTAGGTGATTCATTTGGCATAATTGGATGGGGGTTGAGCAACTGTAAGTACATATGTGGACTGTGAGTCCATGTAGAAGGTAGGCTATTGAAAGGAGGCTAAAATGTCAGCTGGAATTTTTTGTGAACCCACACTTTTTCAGACATGAGTCATAATCCAGAGTTGTGTTTTTTTGGAGCTTGAATTGTTTTAACAGCAGCTGGGTCAGTGATTTGTTATGTACATTGTAAATGGTTCTTTTGCAATGTGAGAATATTGCGGTATATGTTTGTCATTCCTCACATGGCTGAAGGTCTCTGCTTGCAACTCGTTATCTCTGAACTAATATACTGTACCTAAAGAAATGTGTACAGTGGTAGAATGTAACACAGGGCATATACTCATGTCTTGTACGTAAGTACAATTTTGACATACTTGTACTTTACTTGAGTATTTCCTTTTTCTGCTACTTCACTATGAGCTTAAGTTACTCTTATTGAGATGTTTCAACTTTCAAATGATCACCTTTTAAATTACGATACTTACTGTATGTTCCCTGCATAGATATAATGTCCTTCTTATCAAGTAAATTTCAAATATTTTCCTTTAAAATATGAAAATAGACTCATACTCATACTAGGAACCAAATGTAGTCAGAATTGTGTTCATAAAATCTGGGCTTTTGAATTGTTTTGAACTGAGACTCAACTCTGCACCTGTCTACGAGAAGGTGTGCATTAAGCCTCACTATTAGCCAAGATTCATTTGAACTTCATCTAGTTTATGATTATTATTTGTTCCTCTTTTCTTCTGTGCTTTCTTAAGACTGATCACCCCTCTGCGGCCCAGTGGCAGTTGGATAAATGGCTGAAGAAGTCCCAGAGAAAATCTTCCAGCAGTGACCAAGTGCCCTCCGAGAGCATTCCAGGACGTCCTCCCTCTCCCCATACCCAAAGAGCCCCATCTCCAGCCAGGTCCTGGGACAGCAATCAGGAATACAGCCCGAGCCAAAGCCCTATTCCCAGCCCACAGTTCAACTTCAGCCACAACACCAGCCACCTACCTAGCCCTGGTTACAGCTACTGCCCAAGCCCCAGCCCATTCCCCAGCACATGCCCAAGTCCCAGCCCAAGCCCGGGGCAAAGCCTGATCTCCAGTCCGGTTCCAAGTGTTTGCCCCAGTCCGTGTGGGAGCCCGAGAGCCAGCCGTAGCCCTAGCCCGAGAGACCCTCCAAGAAGCCCAAGTCCAGGCCTACCTACTCCTTCCAGGGTTCGGCACTGCCCTGAGGTTCAGAGAACACAACCTAGCCTAGCGACCAATCCCCACAGGACAAAAAATAGGTCATGGATTACCCCATTGCCTAACACCGACACCAAGAGCAGGCCTACAAACAGCACTCATCTTCAGCCAACTCACCAGCACAGGCCCAAGACTCGACCCACACAGGACCAAGACCAAAGCAAAACTAAGACTTCTGCTGTTTTAAACTCTAAACAGCGTCAGGGACATAAATCTAGACCCAAGTCTAACTTTCATCCTAGTTCTAAACAGCTCTCTGAGGCTCCCAAACACACGTCACATTTTGAGCAAATCCAGAGTAGTAGATCCAACCACAACTTCAACCACAAACCCAGGCCTTTGTTTCAATCTAGCTCACAACATAGCCCCAAAACATCAAAGCACTTAGTTCCCACTAGTCGTGAAACCAACTCTGGTCATAGTTCTCAATCCCAATCTACCCCTAAAGCTGCAACTAATCATAATACTGGGTTGAGCTCCAGATCAAACCCCAGCCTTAAACCTAGGGCCAAGTCTTCGGAGGCTGCAGCCCCAACCCCTGTGCATGTTAATCATACTATAACACGGAAGAAACCCCAGTCCAAGGAACAGGAGGTAGACCTCAGAGGAGTTCATCTGAGCCAAGCTGAGGGGACAGAACACGAGAGAAAAGAGGACAGACATCGGAAAAAACAACAAGGGAAACAGGAGAGAAAGGAAGACAGAAGGCTGGCGGAGGAGCAGCTACTGAGACGTCCCTGGATTGATAGCTCGGCGGAAGAAGACGAGGAGGAGGAGGAGGGAGTGGTAGAGAGGCAGAGGAGGAGAGACGAGACAGTAAGAGGGGAAAACAGAAGAGGAAAGGACCAGCAACTTAGACGTGAATGGCAAACAGTCCAGGTCAAACAGAGACCGCTTGGCAACACTGAGCGACACCGCCTTGAAGACGACTCCCACCATCAGGGGAGGACAAAAAAGGGAGGGAGAAGTGAGGAGGAGAGAGAGTTGCAGCAAGACCCATCACCTCCTCCGTCACGTTCCCCAACTCCTCACAGACCATCCTCCTCACCCTCCATCTCCTCCTCTCCAAATTCAGATTCCGAATCTGAATATCAGGCTCCGGTCACCAAAGTTCCAGCAGACTCCACCTCTTACAAGAGACTCCCCAAGAGAGGGCAGCAAAGTCTGGGCAGGCCCGACGCCAACAGGCCGAAGGTTGTGCACCCCGGAGGACCCACCTCGAGTCACCCAAGTGAGGGGAAGCAAAAACTCTACACCCTGGTCCCATTTGGGCGAGGTGAACAAACTACAGCGCCTTCACAGCGAGGGCTTAGAAATCTGGTGGTGCAGATAGACCTCTGCCTTCTCAAAAGGGTCCCGGACAGCACTACTAGTTCTGCTGTTAAAAAACCCTCCTCCTCTTCCTCCCCTTCATCTACCAAGGACAAGCAAAGAGAGGCTATGAAACACCTGTATGTCCCCGAGACCGCGACGAAAGACGGCAAAAGGAAACGCAAGGTAGACAACACGTACATTTGCCTTGATGCGTAGATCTGTGCACGCTTCCACGCATTAATAATATGTAAGCATCGATGCGGGCTTGTTCTTCAAAGCATGTGTGTTTGTGTGTGACCAGTTGGAGAATGGTGTGTCACACAAAGAAAGCAAGAGGAGCATCCCTCATGCAAAGGAGTCTTTATCTCAGACGGCTGAGCGCAACTTTGTCACGGAGACCGTGCACAACGGGTAAAATAACACCACACACACCACTTTGTCTCACAAACGTATGTGTAATCACACTGTTTGCACAAAATACAATAAGCGTGTTGTACGTGTGTGGGTTTGTGTACTTGCAGGTACTTGGAGGAGTACTTGGACAGCAAGAGGCCGTTGTCTCCCCTGTCTCCGCTGTCCGACAGCCCTCAGTCCACCAAGCCTCCCCCCAAAGCAAAGACTTCAGAGCAGCATCATGCCCATGCCCACAAGAACAGGGACAAGAATAGAGATTCTGCTCTGAAGGTGTGACAGAGAAGTACTTGTTTAGATCATCCCAACACCATTCCTCGCAGCCTTTCGGTTTATTTCACCTCTTTTTCTTCACCTGTCCGCCACACAGCCCAAAACGGAGGTGGAATGTGTGAAAGTGTCAAGACAGCCTCAACCACCATCCGAGTCCTGGGGCCCTGCAGGACACAGGGGGGCCGTGCCAAACAATGACACGTGAGCCACACTGTTTAATGTTTGTCTGATACAGATTAACCAGACACCTGTGTGTTGTGATACACCGGTGAGAAAAACATTGCGACTGCACTGCACTTATTTTTCTGTGTTTCTGTGCATCTCAGTCCGCACCACGCTGAGTACTACTTACATGAAGCTAAAAGGATGAAGCACCGTGCAGACGCAATGGTGAGTCATTGATCTCGGTCTGAATATAAATTGCCGACAGTGAAGCAAGACTGGGATGTTGTACAATGATTGTGGACGCCAGGAAGAATAGCTGCTGCTTGGGCTAAAGCTATTAGCGATCCTAATAAATGAAATGAAATGACAAATTGAAGCAATACTCCGACATTTTGGGAAATACAACCATTTGCTTTCTGACTTGGAGTAAAATGTGAAGAGCAACATTTGAATTTCAATGTGTTCAGTAAGCAAGCACATAAACAACTTTATGTACACAGCCCATTTGTTTTCAGGGAAGATACAAAGTACCTCACAGAGAAACACAAAGAACATATGAATAAGAACATATTCCCTGCCCAAGAAAGTCATTAGATTGATCCAGGACGTGTTTAGCCTAGCTTAGCACAAAGACTGGGAGCAGAGAGAAACGACTAAAGATTAAAAATACATAACATTCAAGGTGCTCCAAAATTGTGTTATAGACATCCCCTTTCTGGCTAGCAAACCAGCAACTGGCACATCAAAGAATCACCTGGGTTTTGTTCGAAATTACAAAAAAAAAACATTTGTGATCTAAGAAACTGTGGAAGTTACTGAGTGATTCGGTCACATATTGGTGTGGTACCAAAACAAAAACCTCAGGGGGAAAAATCAAAACATAAAATGTCTTTAGCTGTTATCCAACAGTGAGTTTAAAGATATATTGTGACCTCACAGATCGTCTCCCGGCTAAAAATTGGAAATATTTGCCCACGGAGAGACCAATATTAAGTCTAATATTTCTACTGTGCCATCCACTAGTTGGTCTGGCACAACCGAAGCGGGCAAATGAAGGTGAAGAACGGAGCCTCCCAGTTGTTATAAGACACCTTTGATGGAGCTAGGTTTGCTGTTTCCCCGACATAGAGTTTTTGTGCTACACACCTCCTGGATCAATCTTTTCTCCTGCAAAGAGCTAAAGACATTCGCAGCTAATTCCTGCTTGTTTTAGACACTTACGGCTATGACGATATTCCTTTCATATTTTCTCCCATCCTTACTTATGTTGGATGTCTTATATCCAGGTGGATAAGCTGGGGAAGGCTGTGAATTACGTCGACGCCGCCCTCTCCTTTATGGAATGTGGGAAAGCAATGGAGGAAGGGCCACTAGAGGCAAAGTCTCCTTATACCATGTACTCAGAGACAGTGGAGCTAATTAGGTGAATTGCTCATTCATGCAAAAACAGATGCAAGTTATTTACATTTGAGAAACTAAACATACACTCTCACACATACATATGTACACATGCATGAGCTTCAGCTCCATTGGTAACAGTCCTGTGTCTTAAGGTACGCAATGAGGCTGAAGAGCCACTCTGGCCCTGGGGCGAGACAGGAAGACAAACAGTTGGCGGTTCTGTGGTGCGTATGTCCTTTCCTCTGTTTACGCCACATCTATCATCACAGTGAAGGACGCACATTCTGACGATGATTTGTGACTCCGTCTGAGTCTCTTTGACTTGCGCTTGTGTCGTCCACAGTTTCCGATGCCTTGCCCTCCTTTACTGGCAAATGTTTCGTTTAAAGAAGGACCACGCGTTTAAGTATTCCAAAGTTCTGCTGGACTACTTTAAGGTATATCTATAAACAGGTCTGATGTTCCAAGTACATAAAGGCATTTACACTGAGAGATTTCTGGACAGTTTTTGGTAGAGTGTAAACATCTGGGTTTGGATGACTGGTTGGCGGTGTCATTACAGAGTTCTCCCAAAGTGCCTTCTACGCCACCCGATTGGAGTGACTCTGGGAAGTAGGTGGATAATAACTATATTACATGATCTCTGTTTGATTCATTTGCTTTTCATTCCAGCCACCAAAATGCTCGTTGATCACTACCACGCGGTTGTACATGTATTTTCACCACCAGGAGCACAGGAGGACCTCCTTCTTCACTCTCGCCCGATGCCAAACATCTGGGACGGGGTTCACACGGGGGCACCGCCTTCCCCTCGCTCATAAGCATTCCCCAACGAATCCACCAGATGGCAGCAAATCACCTGAACATTACCAACAGTGTCCTGTACAGCTACGAGTACTGGGAGGTGGCAGACAACCTCGCAAAGGAGAATAAAGGTATAGCAGATCCTCTGAGCGACACAGATTGACATGAAAATAAGCCATTATGTAAAATGGATGTTTCTGAACACCCATGATAGTGGGAGGTTTTGATAGCACTGTCTTTTTTTTCATTACAGAGTTCTTCAACTACTTGAATACTTTGTCTGGGCCATTGACTCTTCACAGTAGCATCGCTCATGCGGTCCAGTACACCCGACAGGCTCTTCAGTGGATACGCATTAGTGCCAAACTTAACTAACAAGGAGAGGATTTACTATAACCGCTCTCACTTTCAAGAGACAGAACTCTGGATCTCTAAGCAGCTGACAGGACGGCACCGATACCCTCTGAGCTGGTTGGAGTTGGTTGAAATCCCATGGAGCCCGACGATCCTCATAGGATGTCGGGGTGCTTACTGTGTGCGAAGCCTTCTGAAGGAGCAGCCTTTTAACTTGTCACCGGTGAACTACTGGCAGCTTCTTCCTCATCGTTGGATTAAGCTGAAGAGTCGTGTGTGTGCTGTGGATTCGAAGTCTGTAACCATTTGCCAAATGTCCCACGGTGACAGAAACAGGACTCTCGTACAACACAGCTGTTTGTGCAATTGCATATGTGAAGCCTTTTTCATACTTTGGAATAAATCATTATCCAGCAGACTGTTTCTCTCGGGCCAAAACAGGAGAAGATGCAAAAAAGAAAAATGACCAGTCAATCATATTCCCCTTTCTACGAAGTAGAAAACTTGTTTGCATCTTTTCTAATGAAGGTTTTAATTATTCTTTCTTTTTTTTAAAAATCTCCTATGTTTTTACTTTTACATGTTTTTACTGTGCAATATTTGATGGATTATCAGTTGTTGTTTTTTAAAAAGAACAAAAACGAAAGAAATAAAATCTTGGGGAGTCTAGTTGCTGACATTCAAGGTTCCTTCTATGAAAAGGTTTATTTTTGGCCCTGTTTTGAATGTGGGAATTTGTAATTTAGTGAATAATGAAGGTAAAGAGATCAACAACTTCTTGGTCAATTTATTGTCTTGGGTCTGGTTCAGGAGTTTGTATTTTAAATTCACAGCTTGTTTGGTCACCAGTGACTAGTCTGAAAGTAGACAGCAAGGGTAGTCTAGGGGCATAATAATACTAACGTTCCCATAACGTTATATTCCTAACGTTACTGAACGTTGTATGTTATCAGAATCTGGTTATACTGTAGCAGCTTGCACCCGTTACAAAGCAAGGTTTGGGGTTACTGAGGTAACTTTAAGGTTAAATAACCCTGTGTTTGGGGATGAACAAAGTATCTTTCATTCTATAAGAATCATAGACAAGGTACATGTTAACAATGGAATACACAAATAATTACAGTCAGATCTACTGTGCTCTAGATGGGGCAGTGATATTACAAGTCTATTAATTTACACATTCACATCTGTGATTATTAATTTGTTGCCAGATGTTTGTCCTGCATTTTGCAGCTGCAACTGTGTAACTTTTAGCCCGGATTATGTGTTTAACTCCTTCGTATTTGTTTACTATTATAGTTTGCTCTTCGTTTGAAGGTTCAGGGTTATTTCTCTGTCTTAGTCACTGACACACACAACAGGCATGGGTGAGTCAGACTTTTTTGGTCCAGAGATCCACCAATCACTCCCTGACTCTCCATCACTGCAACTATACTTCCTGCTGCACCGACACAGAAGTCGCGCCTGTAACTTCAGCATCCGATGTCTGGTGCCATAGCAACAGAGAACAACCAATAAGGGAGCTCTTCAGGACACAACAAGCCTCGGGTCAGAGCATCCTTGCGCTTTTGATTCTGGGAAATGGGATTTGTTGCAAACTACCTTAATGTTCTTTCCCTGGATTATGACCTGCTTCATTCCGCTATCACTTGAAGGGGACTGTTATGTACATTTAAGTAGGTCACTTACATTTGACGTCAGCAAATCAATGCTCTTGTTAAGAGTATTTAAAACCTGCCATTGTTGCCTTACATGATCAATTAAAGCAAATAGATCACGTGTCTCTTTATCCAAATCAGGCACTGATTTAAAACTAAATGCATGAGACCCATTTTGTTCCGGCTCAGTGTCTGCCTGACCTTATTTCACTCCATCCATATAGAGCTGCTGACACGATGCTTTTGTCAGACTGTATAGTTGTTATTGCCTCAACGTGAGCTCGCGCGGAGCGGGCTGCCGTGACGCTTCCTCGACTCGTTCAATTTGCACGTGCCGCTGCGTCACGGCCCGTTTGTGCTTGTGTGCCCGGGCCGTCTGAGGACAACCGTGCTCGGAGCCAGACAGTACAAACACCGGAGGAAAAAAACAGACTAGATTGGGTTTTTTTTGTGATCGACTGTCTGACGCAGGAAAAGCAGGCGGCGTGGGCACCTTGTGAACACAAACCCTCCTGATTTACCACGGAGACACATTTTAAAAGGTGAACTATCTGTCAGAAGGCGACAACCGCTTCTATATCAAACTACGTTACACTAACGGCTCTTGTGATCATGTCGAGCCCAAAGAGTATATATATTTATGTGGAAAATATCAGAGCGGGCGGTTTAAAAACTGTACAAAGCTCAGGGCTATTTTCTACTGTCAATTCAGGTGACATGCTCCCGGCTACCCGCACAGTGGCAGCATTGCAATGCAACTACGGAAACCTACAAGAACACCGGAAGTTGAGCGTATTTTGTTTTTGAAAATAAAATACAGGTTTTTTTTTGTTGATGACATTTTTATGACTGAATAATTTGTCAAGAATAATTGAAATATTCACAACGAATTAAAGTTGAATACCTCTTTTTCTTTACTGGTTATCTGTATGCGAGCTGTGTGCCGGTTCAATAGCGTTCAGTCCTCACTGACTGAGAAGTTAGCTAGTTAAGTAATGTCGTATGAACTTACATATGCGTATACATTTACTTTGGCCTATTGCCTGCAGTATATAAGTTATATAGTATAATATGTGTGTGGCGTGACAAAATAACACACTGTTTTGTTAATTTGCTTCCCACCCAAACTCCCAACATTCAACTCATTGTCAAATGTTTTATTTTGAAAAGACATCTCCGGAATGACTTTACGTCACCTTCTCGCATTGACTCCCACTGAGGAAAGGGAAAGCAAAGAGCTCAGGCGGCAGAAATGGAGAGCAAAAGGACCAGGAGGGAGAGCAAAAACGCTGGAGAGACATGGCGTGGCAGCAAGACAAAATAGGGGCATCTCAGTCCACCGACAGGAGTTCTCTTAGGAACAAAGTCAAGGTTGAGGAGTCGAGCTAACGCTTGCTGTCTGGAGGATTTTCATTTCGCTTTGCTTTTTTGGTCTCACCTCGTAATCAGTGCGCACTCAACGCTCGTGTTGGCCACTGTCTGCAGAGAGAAGTCTGTGGCGAACCACCCAGTCTGACAGGAGAACAAGGTAAACGGGACTTCTATTAGTGAACTACCACTCAGTGCTGTTTGTTTGTTTACACCCGCGATCAACGCCTGAAGTTACTCAGTCTGGTAACGTTACCTTCTCCATTGTTTGGCTGCGTTAGCTATTCTACCAGCACTGTAGGCGAGTGCAGTCAAACACACTTATACTCGTATTTTTTTTTCCCGCTTGCTTGGATTGGCATGATCGTGGCGCAGCGACATGTACGATCAACTAGCACAACGTGGCTAAGCTAACTTACTGTTAGCTGCTTACATGGGCAAAATGTGCCAAAGTGCCACATGGGGCTCTGTTGTAACCTACCTGTCAAACACAGAGGAGCTGCCCGGGCATGCCCTTGGACACGAAGTCTCCTCCTAGGCTGGTTTTTGAAATAACTTCAACTAAATAAAATAAACACTAAACTGAGTACAGTCTGATCCTCACTGATCACAGCTTTGCCTTGTATGACACGATGTTATTGATTCCTCTTGTGCTGCTTTCAGGTAGCTCAGTATGAGTCGAGATGGGTGGGCAAAGAAGAGAGCCAATGCCAGTGGTGATGATGGTTGGGCTGAAAGGGTGAGTATTGTCACTCAGTCATCATCATCATCATCATCATCATCATCATCATCATCATCAACAACAACAATTTAAGGCAGAATTAACATCATCAGCATGAGGACATTCCCACTCACAGCTGGTTATATGACTGTCGGAGAAGTGTAAATAGGCAGCTTAATGTGGAGTTTAAATGCTGCCTTCAGAATAATAAAAAAATGCATTGGGGTAAAAGGCACATGGTTTGTGCATAGTGAGCGTCACAATATCACTGTGAAACTGGAATTGAACAGCCCTGTTGTTCTTCGCCCCCTGCAATTTCATTATAACAGCTAAGAGCCCGAAGCAGATCACAAGTCACTGTCTAATTAGGTAAAGGCTTACACTGCCAGGCAGAGCTTTAACACAACTGTGAGAGCTGCAAATAGCCAGATACATGCATACATGCATAAAATATACCATATTAACAGTAGTATCAAGTGCTAGACAATCTCTAATATTGGTGTAACTGTAAAGAAACATTAGCGCCTAAAGTATTTTTTTATCTGCACAAAGCAACATATAAGTGCCCTTATTTCAATGTTGTATACATTGCTAGGGTGTGTTCATAGGAAAATGCACACAGTACCCATGTGTAAAGTCTATTATTTATACATATAATTAAAATAGTAGTTGCATACCTGTATCTTGATATAGTTGAAGGCCTATTCCTATCAGCATATCAATACTTTATACATGTATTGTGTATATATAGACGTTTCGTGACCAACCATACATTTTTGGGGGGGGGTTTGTTATGTAAACCATAACTTCATCATGCCATTTCAGGTTGTCTATAATTCTGCAGGCATGCTTGTTGTGAACGATGTCCTAACTGTGTTCTGTCACCGCTCTCCTTGTTTGTAGGGAGGCTACATGGCTGCCAAAATTTCTAAGCTGGACGAGCAGTTTAATCTCGATGCCCCGAGAGAGAAACAGAAGGACGGTTCATACTCGCACATGTTTAGTGGAGTCTCCATCTATGTCAATGGATACACAGGTAACGCGATGCAACGGTACCTCCATGTTTTTTATGTATCACTAGTTTGTCTCTGTGTATCTGTTTCCTGTGGTTGTGATGTTTTGTGCAGATCTATAAGTAGGACTTTTGTCTTGTGTGGATTCCCAGTTAACAGACATTATGATTTATTTTAGTCATTTTGGTTTACTGTATAATTGTTTACCTCTTTGTGATTAGAGCCAAGTGCAGATGAGCTGCGCAGATTGATGATGCTGCATGGCGGCCGCTTCCACACGTACTACTCTCGCTCCAACACCACCCACATCATCACCAATAACTTGCCCAACAGCAAAATTAAGGAGCTCAAAGGGGAGAAGGTCGTCAGGCCACAGTGGATCACTGACAGGTGTGTTTAGTGGGCATGCCTCGCTCATCTATTTCTATATTGTAAAAGTATTAGAGGGAAATCTTTGTTTACTTTGTCATTTGTTTGAGACAGTATCAAGGCTGGGCACCTCCTGCCTTACCAACAGTACCAGCTGTACACTAAGCAGAAAGGCCCACTGTTCCCTGGCGTGACTCTGCGCCAGACGTCAGAGATTGCCGGACCCAGCCATGGGCTGCTTCTGCCGAGCGTCCATCAAAAGCTTCATCTGCCCCAGTGCGGCATTCAGCACTCTGTGCCCAACCACGAGGAGTCCTCATCCAGCCGCCTGAACAACTCCATCCCCAACGCCAGCCACAGTCATCTTTACCAAGGCAACATCCAACCTCAGTCCATCCAGCAAAGCGCTGCTGTCCGCTTCATTAACCCCCAACCAAGTCACTCGCCATCAGCTTTCCTCAATGCAGACCCCAGACACAGGAGCCTGCTGTCTAACCCAAGCCCCACAAAGCCCCCACAGTCTACTCTTCAAACACCTCATACTGATCTCCAGCAGCAGAGAGCTAGCCAACCGCAACCTCAGAGCAACTCTTCTTGCAACGCTGCCCGGAGCGGCTACAAGGAAGTGGATTTAAAAATGTGAGTATGCAAACTTTTTTAAAAATTTTTTTTAACTTAAATGTGAGATTCTAGAGTTTTGTGCACAGAATTGGATCTTGTTACATACATTGTCATTAAATAAGACATCTCTTTTAATCTCATAGAAACGGATTACTTCAGACCTCATTGGAATTGATCAGCCATTCAAAAATGAATGAAATGCAAGAGTGTGGCAAAGGTGATCCTTTCCCGCAGGTGGCGAAGGAAGCACATCTGACAAATGGACACACTCACCTTGTTAATGGTGCCTTAAAGCCAGAGGACCGGCCCCCTGTTACTGACGACCCTTCTGTTGAGAAGGAACTGCCTCAATGCAGAGTGAAGAGTCCCGATGATAAACCTCAGAGTCTTCCAGGACAGTTTCAAACTAAACCGGACCCTTATGAGTTCCCTCACAGTCCTCCGAAGCAATCAGACCTGGACCCCGTCTTACTGAAGCAACTCAATTCCCACGGAGCCAACGAGCAGAGACCTAAACCCCCACCAACTACCTACCAGGAGGCCACTGGCACAGAAAGCCACCTACTCCCTAAACAGCTCCAGCCACCCCATCAAGTCGGTTCACGTCCCGATAAGACTCCCCCTTCACCCGCGTCTCGCTCTCTTTCACACACTCCCGTTCGCCTGAACGGAAGTCACCACAATGCCTTTTCATCTGACCCCGCTTCTTTAAACGCACCCAGCGTAGCGGCCAAACCCGACCGTCCCGCTGAAAAGGCTTCATCGCCGTCTAAGTCTTCAGCGCAGTTGCTGGCTCAGACGGGCGGTTTGATCTCTGAGTTCTACTCTCACTCCCGCTTGCATCAGATCTCCACGTGGAGGTCCTGCTTCTCCGAGTACGTCAATGAACTGCACGGCAAGCGGAAAGCAGTGTGGGGGGGCTCCTTTCCTGGGAAAGACAGGCTGAGGAAATCTGTGGCCCCGCACTCTACAGACAGTCAAGGTAAGAAAGGGAAGGGCCACTGTTGCTTTTTTGTGTTTATTTATTTATTAACGAAGGTTGTAATTGGTTGTCATGGTGGCTCAGTGGTCCAATAAGCATACCACACAACTGACACTTTAACCAGTTTAAATTCAGACATTAGCTGCATGTCCTACCCCTCTTTGATTTTCAAAATGTGTCCTGTTGCTCTCCACTGTTGACAGCCAATAAATGCTAAAAACGTCTTTAAAAAAACGGGGTGTATCAAAGTGAATGAGCAAACCAGTGTAACAGGTTCAAGTTCTAAAAGGTGGACCAAATGTTCTCTCTTGTGATCTCAGATATTTCTATCTGTGCCCCTGCTCATTAAGAGATAGCCACAGTATATTTGTGTTGCATTTGTTGCCCCTTCCCGTTAAACTGGGTTTGTGGGGATGCTGGTGGTGGCGTCGCTCGATGTTGCGTTCATGTCTTTTTGTGACGTGGAGAAAACTTCCCTCTGACGACCCGGGTATGCATTTATTTGTATGGTCAGGTACGTCGGCGCCTGCCAGTGTCAAGTCTTGTATTCTTCACGTGGACATGGACTGTTTCTTTGTGTCCGTGGGGATCCGACACAGACCAGAGCTCAAAGGTGAGGCGCCTTTTTTTTCTTCTGTTTTTAAAATATCGTGCTGCCCGTGAAACGTGCTCATATGTAACACAGGCACCTGCTATATATAGAATAGTCTCATACATCCGGTTCATGGTCGTTTGCAGGGAAGCCTGTGGCTGTGACCAGTAACCGTGGACAGGAGAGAGTCCCCCTGAGGCCTGGGGCCCAACCACAGATGGAGCTGCAGTACTACCAGAGGAAATACACTCATCCTAAACCTGGTGAGACCTCTTTGTCATGGAGCATGCGGACCTTTATTGTCACGGCCCTGGCTCAGTGTGTCTCCTATGTGTCCCTGTACTTGTCTTACTGTATTGTTACATGCATGTTCTGCCTCTCAGATGCAGCAGATGAGGATCTACACAAATCTCCTTCACAAGAGAGTCCTGACTCCCATGCTAACGGAGTGGTGCAGGATGTCGTTATTCTCTCAATGGCGGAGATTGCATCCTGCAGTTATGAAGCCAGGTGAGATATAAACACGCACTCATTGGGGATTTTATATTAAACAGCATATCTGTATTTTGTACTCAACCGGATTCGGTTGTCTCTCACAGGCAGGCGGGTGTGAGGAACGGGATGTTTTTTGGCAAAGCTAAACAGCTGTGTCCGTCGCTGCAGTCCGTCCCATATGATTTTGAGGCCTATAAAGACGTGGCCGTCACCATGTATGAGACTCTGGCAGGGTAAGAACAACTTCCTGGTCGACGTTTCACTCACTTCCCTGTCGTTTACGTGCCGAAATGACCTCAAGCACACCGTCTCATTTCTATGTTCTTGGCAGTTACACCCATGACATCGAAGCTCTGAGCTGCGATGAAGTGTTGATAGACGGTTCTGCTCTGCTCGCTGAGTTGAGCATCAACCCAGAAGATCTGGCCAGTGCGATCAGAGCAGACATCAAGGAGAAGACGGGATGCTGTGCTTCAGTGGGCATGGGTGAGTTTATGAAAAATCCATCAAGACAGCGCTCCTATTTTTAAAAACAACCCAAACTGACCGCTCATCTGTTCAGGGTCCAACATCCTGTTGGCTCGGCTTGCCACCCGTAAGGCCAAGCCAGATGGGCAACACCTCCTAAAGTCTGAAGAAGTGGATGATTTCATCAGGGAGCTGCCAGTGACCAGCTTACCAGGTAGCTACAGCACCACCTGCTGTTCATGTCCTCCGCTCTGCAGTCTCTCAGCTGTCTTATGGTAAATATTTGATGACTTGTCCTTTCCTTTGTCGAGGTGTTGGGCCTGTTATGGGCAGAAAACTTGCTGCAATGGGTGTGAGGTCATGCGGGGACCTCCAGCAGGTGTCTCTGTCTCAGCTGCAAAAGAAGTTTGGACCTCGGACCGGACAAACCCTGTTCCGCTTCTGCAGAGGCCTGGACGACCGGCCTGTCCGCTACGAGAAGGAAAGGAAGTCCGTCTCAGCTGAGATGAACTACAACATTCGCTTCACTGGGGTTCATTCTACTTCCTTCCTCCCCGTTCCACCTGCTTTTTCTTGTCTTCTTTGCATTTTCTGCCCGTCTCTCGCTAACCCTCTTGCCCGCCCCCCCCCCCCCCCTTCTTCCCCCCCCCCCCCGCCC
>NW_022280077.1:33531-68383 GCF_004355925.1 Anarrhichthys ocellatus | reverse complement strand
GCGGGGGCGCAGAGTTACCCTTAAGGTCATGGTTCGTAAGGTTGGAGCGCCACTGGAATCGGCCAAATACGGCGGTCATGGCATATGTGATAACCTAGCCAGGTAAGAAAGGGGTCTTCATCTGTGGGTGTTACAGATGGTTGATAATGTCGTCCCTCCATTGCCTGTCCGTGTCACTGTCTCTATTTAAGACTCATTTTTATCCGTCTCCCTTTTCCTGTCAGGACTGTGATGCTCGCTCAGTCCACTGACAGTGGTCATCTGATTGCCGCTGCCGTCATCAAGCTGTTCCATGCCATGAAGTTGCAGGTTCAGGACATGAGAGGAGTCGGCATCCAGGTTCAGCTCCTTGACGGACATCACTCCGTCCCTCAGGGCTCCGCGGGCCCCGGGGCTTGCTCCATCAAAGAGATGTTGCTAGGCCGGGGATTGAGTGCGAGATCCAGCAACAGAGGTTTGTGTAAAGCCTTTGTGTTTCAGTTTCTGACTTTGTCGTCGTCTGCTGACAATAACACACATCGGCACGACGTTTCCTCAACCACAGGCCCATCGTCTGTTTCCTCTCCACGTCCTCGGTCCTCTCCCGAGCCGGTCCCAGGTACAAGCAGAGACCAGCGGGCACGCAGACAAACTCCGAAACATTCTCGAGCACGTCTCAACTTCAGTATTGAGATCCCCTCCCCTTCACAGGTAAGGACTTGAAGAAGATGTCTGATTGATTTCAAACAACAGCTGAACGGCTGAACGTTTTCAGCATCTTGTGTGTCTTCATGGTACCCAAGGTGGATCATTCTGTGTTGGAGGCGTTGCCTGCAGACCTGAGGGAACAAGTGGAGCGGTCGTGGACCGATCGAGATGGGAGGCCAAGTAACCGCGAGTCACCCAGTCCGCAGCCCTCTGCTCCTCTTCCACTGCCTCCCTCTCTGAAGTCTCGTCCTCCCGCCCCCGGTCCTGCACTGTACGTTCCACCTGTTGGCACGTTGCTTCTACAGATCCCAAACCAGCCAGACAGTCCGGGAATTGTACTGGAGCTACCAAACTTCTCACAGGTAGGGAAGCAACCGTTTCAGATTCTGCCTTTCGTCAATGAAATTGTGTCAGAAGGCCAAGTTGTCACCTAGAAATTTAAGCACTTATTACGGCATATGTTAAAAATATCAATACATGTAATCCTTAAGAGGCACCTTTTTTTTATTGGAAGGGCAAAAGCTGTTCTTCGATTGTGCATATTTGTACCCATTTATCTAAAGCTGTTTTCATTGATTGTGACCAGGTGTTCATTTTCATTTAGTCCCTCGGCTTTCTGACCGCAGGTTGATCCAGACGTCTTTGCTGCCCTCCCCAAAGAGCTCCAGGCCGAGCTGAAGTCTGCCTACAACCGCGTAACAAATGTCCAGCCTCAGGAAAATATACGTAAGCCCCCCGGTGACTTTGTTAGGAACGAGTTTTGCTTTTTTTTTTTTTTTTTTTTTTTTTTTTTTTTTTTTTTTTTTTTTTTCTTTTTTTTCTTTTTTTTCCTGCTATTGTCATCACGCTAATTCTCTTTATCTCGTGTTTTTTCCTCTTGATTTCCCAGCAGTGGAGCACAAGAATCCACTGCTGCAGCTAAAGCAGTCGGGACTCGGAGTCGGCATTGGTCGAGTGAAGCGGCGCTACAAGAGGAAGAATGCAGTGAGCCCCGTTAAAAAAGGTCCTTCACCTCTGAAGAGGCGTCACGCGACGAACAGCCCCGGCAAAACGCTGCCACCTCCTATAAAATCCCGAGAACCAATGAACATATTAAAGGTGAGCCAGTGAACAGTTTCACGTGTGAAGATGATGGCAGAATGTGACGATAGATAATTTCTTTATCTGTCCGGCTCACACCTGATTTCCCTTCCCAGGCTGAAAATGGTCCGTCCACATCAGCCTCAAAACCAGACATGCCACAGTCTCTGTCCAGGTTCATCCCTCGCCCTGCTCCAGTGTTGGCCGGAGCCTATGACTTGACCGACATCAAAACACTTATGCGGGAATGGGTCACCACCATAACAGGTATGCGGTGAAGAACCGCTCCGTCATAGCGCCTACTCACGCAGTTAGGTATGTTGTTATGCATATTTAATCACTTCTTACTTTTTGTTAGACCCGATGGAGGAGGACATCCTGCAGGTGGTGAAATACTGCACTGATCTAATTGAGGATAAGGATTTGGAGAAGTTGGATTTAATTATAAAATATATGAAAAGGTACTGAATAGTTAAACCCCCTCCTTTCCTCTACGTCCCACTTTTTTTTGCTTTCATTAATTTCTTATGTCCCCTTTTGATCTCCTCTCTGCAGGCTCATGCAGCAGTCGGTAGAGTCTGTTTGGAGTATGGCGTTCGACTTCATCCTAGACAACGTGCAGGTGGTGGTGCAGCAGGCTTACGGTAGCACCCTGAAGGCAGCATGAAGGAGGCGGGAGTCCGGCTTTCACTGCGTGATACCGTTACAACAACCACTCTCGTTTTGCCACGTTCGCAAAGGTCATCTGCAATACAAAGTGTGACGTCTAAATGATGACTCTCCTCCTTCTGAACTTCAGGTCCTCAGTGGCCTCCTGAGAATGGGACGCACATTGATGACTTCACACACAACATGAGAAAGTGTTACATGAGCCATGACAGTATTTGAGTGTGTACAGTTCATTATTTCCCTGTACTTGCTCTTTTAAAGGGACAAGTGACACAAACTGAAAAGCCGAAATTGTACTTAGGATCTACTCACCAAAACTCAGAACAGTGATAATCGTAGCTTTTTTGCAAATTCATAATTTTTCATTTGGAGTTCTTTTTCTAAATACACGTGACATTTTATATAAGGATTTTTGCAGGCAATGCCGAACTTTTTCTTAAACAAGACATGCCTTTACAGGATTTTAAATTTCTGTCCTGATGAGAGTTTTCCATCTGAAATAGCAGTTGACTCCTCCTGTGTTCCTAAGGTTTATATAATGTTACACAGGCACCGTTTGAGTTTTGTTTTCCATTTATGAAGTTAAATCAGTCTAGGTTTCAAATAATGACTGTGATAAACACAATCATGTTTAAACGTAAAGCACCTTTTTAGAATGTTGAAGACATCAGACATTTTCATACCAGAAATTGTAGGAATAAAATATATTATTTTTCATCAACATTTCTTTGGAGCTCAATGCCTCTTGTACTGACCTGTGAACTATCTAACCAGAGGTCTGCTGCATACAGTAGTATCTTTTTTCTTTTTGTCAAAGTGCCAAACCGTGTTATTATAGTATGTAAATAATGTTTTTAAAGACGCTTGACGCTTGAGTTTTTAAAGAAAAGATGTAAGTGGAGGGTGTACCTCTTGTATTGTTTACATGTAGTGAATTCTTAGTAACTTGTCTTTAAATTGTAAAATCTTCTCACTCTTTAAATTGTTTGTAGGTGTTCCAACACGGACATGTGAAGCTGGCCAAAGCTCTTCCTGTGAGGTTAACTGTTGATTCTTAGTCGCACTCTGACATGGGAGGATGTTGACAGGGGTTATGGCAATCAATAAGTAGCTTATGCAGTTCTTTATTTTTTTTTTCATTAGCAAGTGAGATGGCCCTTCAAGATAATGTAACATTTCATACAGCCTTTGTATCTGGAGTAAATCTTTTCTAGTGTGTTTGCAGCCTAGTTACCCATTTTACAAATCTGAATATTGAAATAATTCTGGATTTGCAGAGGAATAGGTGACCTTATTTTATAACTCAACGTATGTACTTGTGTACTTCATACATTGGAGACATTTTTACGTCTTGTGGCTATATCATTGTACTTCTGTGACGGTAACTCTTATGATCGGTGATTGGTAGTACTCGGCAGATGCGGCTGGCTGGCTGGCTTGTGATCTCACCATCCAAGACATTGTGTGCGTGTGTGTGTGTGTGGTGGAAACGTTTGTTTAAAGCAGTGTCCCCTATATGCAAACCAAATCAATCATTTTGGTCATCAGTCATTGTTTTTAACTTGTCAACATGAATGTAATTCAGAATGTGCAAGTCTCCACTCACTTCCAAGATGTTTGCTTCTCTTTACCCGTCATATCTCTCCAGACGTTAAAATTGGCCAGTCTTGTCTTCTATAAACTGGCTTGTGCCTGAAGACCTGAAGCTGTGAACTTGTTTGTAAGTTTTCTAAATCTTGGTAATAAACTGTAAACTATGTATTATTATATTTGTCTTTGTCATTGTTTAAAGTTACAGCCTGTATAGTAGAAGAAATACTTCAAATCAATATCGCGCTGGTTCTGAAAATAATCTTTGAAGGGGAGAAATTGCTTTTTATCTACTGGTACTTTACAAACTGGAAATAGTGATGAATGTCTAGTCTTGAAAGATCAAGTCTGTTCATCTTCATCGACACTGTCCCTGATCTGACGGTGAGGAGCTAAATACAGCAGTATACAAAACTTCAATACTCAACTTAATTCTACTTTTTTCTCATTCTGATTGTGTTTGCAGTATGCTTGCAGGCATAACCGCTTGCAAACATATTCAAAAGTCTTGCATGTTTGTGCCAATGAACAAACGGTGGTGTCAAGTATCCGTCATTTTCTTTTTTTCACGGTTTGCAAGATTTTATTTTATATTAAAAAATATTTCAATATACAGGCCATAGTTGTTTTTGAGCTGTAAATTAAAAAGACTAACCGTAAAGCCATAAAGGATAGTTTTCTTTTAAATATAGCTTTTTGCAGATAATAGTAATAATTTAAGAAATGCCGGGATGTAGTTTGACGTCAAAGCGGACCTGCTGTGACGTTTCGTACGCAGCGACTGTTTGCATTTCGCGCACGAACTGAAGTGTCGACGAGCTCCATCAGGTAACTAACGCTTAATTCAAGGCAGCGTGGTTGGAATTAACCATATTTCATTTTAACACAACACATAATTTAACGTTAAGTTCATCATCTCACACATTAACGTTAGTCAAGTGTTTATCTTTGTCCGTGCGACTGTTAACATCTATGAAACTCGCATGGCTAACGTCAGCTAGCTTAGCAGGCTAACATAGTGTTGTCTAGCTAACGTTAGATTGTTTGCTGGCGGGAATTAGTACTTAAGCTCGCTACGTTACTCAATTCACTGGTGTGTAATAATTAAATGCACAGGACGGTTAAAGGTGAGTGTCGGAACAGATAATTAGACAACCATAACCGCAGCTAGTCTAATGTTAGCTAACAACAGGCTAAAAGAAGGTGTGGCCTGACGTTACCAAGGCTTTTTGTCAACTGCGCAGCTCCGTCTGACAGCTTTCTGCGTAGTGTTGTAGGAACGTTATGTACACACTTGGTAATTCGCACAAGTGATGTTCATAGTAACTCGAATGTTAGTTGCCAACCATGCATTGCTAGTGTATAAGTACACCGAGTTAGATCTAATGCAACAGCCCTGCAATACCCACTACCCACGTGATGGGACATCTATCAGTGTGACACAATACAATTCAAAATCATCGCAAACTACAGCCTCTAAAATGACCATAATATTGAATCAAAACCTTCTCTAAAACGTAAACCAAAGCTGAACATTATAACCTTCACGAAGGGAGGATTTAATGCTGGACTGCTGCAGAATGCATTAGTTTCAGCCGAGTGTACTGTATCTAATAAACTGGCTACTGAGTGTACAGTTTAAATGCATAATTGTGCATTTTTATAGTGACATTTTTTCTGTCCTTTACCCTCTCAGAATCCAGAGATAATTTCACTTTGAGCAGGCAGCCATGGCCAGCCAATCAATGGACATCTTAGCAAAGGTTCTGGAGCAGTCGGCCAAGCTGGTGGAGGAGAAGGTGGACGCACAGCTGAGCAAACTGAATGAAATGGATGAAGATGATTTGGAAAGACTGAAGGAGAAGCGGTTAGATGCACTTAAAAAAGCCCAGAAACAGAAGCAGGTATGTGGGATGGTTTCTTTTAACTGTTTTTATAGTCTGTGTCTGAAGCAAATTTAAAAATCTGGTCCATAAAATGAATGCCCTTGTTACATCAAGTGCAACATTTATACCACAACATCAGCAACCACTGCAAAATATATTAATGACACTGTTTAAATTATATACAACTCAAAGATATGTAGCCTTATTGGAAGTGATGATAATATTGTCGGAAGCCTGGAGTGATTTAAAGACTTAACTCTTGCTCTGGAGTTTGTCTATACATCAGGATCTTTGTGGCTCTTTCATGGGAAAATAGTTTTGACACACATCCCAGATCAGCCAACAAAAGGGACGTCATGTTTTTTTTTAATATTGTCGTAGAATATAAAAGCCAGTTCCATTGTTCTGTTACTCAGCCTAGTTCTCTTCTTTTTAAGGAGTGGCTGTCTCAAGGCCATGGAGAGTACAGAGAAATCTCAAGTGAGAAAGACTTTTTCGGCGAGGTCAAAGATAGCAAGAATGTTGTTGTCCACTTCTACAAAAATTCCACCTTCAGGTAAGTCCTTTGTATTTATGGATCATAGTGACAGAGCGACAGGTGTACCAGGGTGTATGCTGCTCAATTTGTGATATTGGGTTATATAAATATAATTGACCTGACTGCAACAGTACTGATAATCAATTAATCCTTTTAGTCAATTAAATATGTCAAAACATTCACTAGTTCCTGATTCTCAAACAGGAAGTGTGCATCTTTTTTAAGTTAAATTTTGGGGGTTTTAACATTTTGCCAAACAAAACATGCGATTTCAAGATGCCACCTTTCGCTGTGGTAACATCTGTAATGTAAATCTTTAGTTGCAGATCCCAATTTAGTCACTTTTGAGAATGCAAAAGCATTTTACATCCAGCACTCAGCTTTTAGTTCATTGAAACTAGAGTACTTTGTCATTTGATTGCTGAACTTGTCATTCTGTCCTCCGTCCCTGACATACAGATGCAAGATCCTCGACAAACACTTGGCCATCTTGGCAAAGAAGCATATTGAGACCAAATTCATCAAACTGAACGTGGACAAGGCCCCGTTTCTGACAGAGAGGCTGCGGATCAAGATTATTCCAACGCTGGTCTTGCTTTTAGACGGAAAAACAAAGGACTACGTGGTTGGCTTCTCTGACCTGGGAAACACAGACGAGTTTCCCACAGAGATGCTTGAATGGAGACTTGGCTGTGCAGATGTTATTAACTACAGGTGAGGCGTGCAGTAGGCTCCCACCGTCACCTTCCAGGCATCATAGCTACAGAATCGCAGTAATGAGCTGATAAAAACGTCTTTTCTTTCCTGTTCTAGTGGTAACCTGATGGAGCCTCCTACAATGGCATCGAGGTCGGGCACAAAGTTCACAAAGGTGGAGAAGAAAACCATCAGAGGGCGAGCTAACGACTCCGATTCTGATTCTGGAGATGACTGAAATGCACCTATCGTTGTCTGGTTTTCTCTCTCCGGCCTACCTCTTTAAAATAATAAAGTTTAGCCGACAGCCCACTAAGATTTTTCTTCCCCCTTTCTCTTAGTGACTTACCCATTAATTAAACATTTTAATTTACAGTGTCTCAAATCAATTTGTTTTATAAATAGGGATGCATCCCAATACCCGGTTCTAAACGGGAACCAATAAGACGGTAGTAAATACTCGGAGTATTGATAATAATTGAGTTTCGACTGTTGCAAACCTCCATTTCTGTGTCTTTGCACAAGTCGTGCTTTACTCTGACACACACACGCCGACTCAATACAGTGCTAGACACGCATCATGCCAGAGAGAAGGAAAAGATCAAAAGTGCGGCTACGTTTTACTCCAGTAGCTGCTGAGAACTCTCGTCACAAATGCAACAAAACCCTCCCAAGTAAGAGAGGAAACACCAGCAATCTGTCAAAACATTTGGCCAACAAGCAGAACATTAATCTGCAGAAATGCTCAGCGCTCTGTTTGTGGAGCAGCCGCCCATCCTCGTCCACTGCAGGTAACGTTAGCGAAGAGGACACAGGAGAGGGGGAAGGAGTGTCACAGGGCTGTCAGTGTATTGTTAAAGGCCTGCTCCGCTTCTCAGAGGAGTTAATGGGGTTTATGTAACAACTAGTAAGTCTGTGTAGATTGAGTTGTTTGATACATGGTTCATAATAAGGGGAGCAGCTGTGTGGTGGTCTTAGTTATTTTGAAGCTGCTAGTCCCACTACGACTCCAGCCAACACACCTTAATAATTGTTTCTTTGCTGTGGGGAGATGACCGAGGCTCTCGACTCTAAATGTACTCTTCTTTAGGAATGTTCTCATTTACATTTGTTGTTGGCATTGAAATATAACAAAATCAAAGAGAACCGATAAGCAGCATCGATAAAATCCTTGCGGTACCCATCCCTATTTATAAAACTTTTTGGTTTCAGCCTTGTTGAATGAATTGTCTGCCATGTACGTCAAGAACAAGAGAACTTCACGGAACCAATTATAAACCAGCTCTCAGCTTTGTTGTTGATTTTGTCTCTTTGACCAAAACTGTGAACCTGTGTCTTGAATGATCATTTAGGTAGTTCTGTACTTTTGTTTTTCCTTTTCATTATGTGATATTAAAACAGAAAACATGAGGCATGACAGCAGAGATCATCTTTCAGCATCAAACTTCATGTTTACTTGTAGCAACAGTTTGACTTGACTTAATAAAAAAAATACAAAAGGAATTTAAAAATGTTCATGAAATTTTGTATAGGATAAAAGAATTGGATGTAGCAGCATTTTGAGTTTTAGTTGGTAACATGGAAGAAAACTGGATCATGTATTTCCATAATGCAACACAATACTGTTACTTTCTTAGACCCGTCCTTCAAAAACACTTAATGAACTTTTAATGTGGGTTAGGGTGTCTTTAATTATTCTGAGCAGAGCTCAGATCAGATCATAGATGGCTGGGGATAAATATGAATTACCTGTTTAACAGCTGCATTTGTCAAATCTAAAACAGCCCATACACACCAACTTAAATGGCACCAAATCTATACTAGACATTTTTTTCTTCTTCTACAAAGCATACAGGAGTTTCTAACAGCTAGAAATAGATCTATTCGTGGGTGATGGTGAAACATTTCAGAAAACAAAAGTCATTTAAAATCGCAGTTAGACGTGTTGATTGCACCATTTCCATTGAGTAAAAACAGTAAAGCTTGATTTCTTATATACATATTGCAAAAAATAGTAAACATTGGGGCAGCTTCAAAGCAAGAAATTTCAGGTCAAAATCATATATGACTGATAAGTCATTTAATGGACGCGTATTGAGTAAATCCAGAACCCGTTCAAAACAAACTTTATTTCTCATTGTATTGGAACCAGAACAGGGAGCTATGGATTCTTAATGATATTTATGAACAACTTAACTATTAATATGAATGTGGAGCTAAGATTCAAGAGCCTTGGGGTCTACAGGTTGGAGGAGGCGACGAACAATCAGCTCTCCTTTGCTGTTAATGTAGGTGTCCCCCATGTCCTCTTCAGCAGGGAGTCCATAGGGCGTCCTCAGCGGCTCGATCCTGAATTAACCAGGACAGATGATGATTAGACGAACGGCCTCTTTAAATGTCCAGACACGTAGCTTTAATAGGTATTTATCACATGTTCTAAAAAACAATCTACATCTGTTGTGTCATCAGATGCTTTAATGATTCGCAGAGACTTGAGCTTCATAGCTTTAGGCCGACATGTTACGTTCATCTTACCTTACAAGGTGCTTGACGAACTTCAGTTGGCTATTGACTGCAGGTGTATTTTTGTGAATGACAGGTGTATGTCCCTAAAGACATGACAAAGAGAACAGAGAGGAACAATCGAGCGTTACAAGTTACACATTGCATTTTGCCTCCAACACATGTTTTAATGAATGTTCTTTGTGCCTCTACAGTAGAGTGATGCTATATTTAAGTGATGGAATCACTGCTAACATTCTAACATTCGATCATCCATCTTAATGAAAATGTTTTGTTAGGTCTACAAGGCAATGTTAACACACTGTGTATAATGCTTAATGAGGTGCTAATTCATGCTTATGTCGTAGGTATAAGAAGAACCAAGCATGACCCATTTTACGTGTAGGTAGTCCTCAGAAATACATCTCAGTATCGTACATTACTCAAATCTCTTAGGTCTTGTGTTCTCCACAAACATTTATTTTATTTTACTGACTAAACAGAAGCCGTACCTTTCCAAGCCCGAGGTGTTTCACCATCTCTTTCTCCCAATACGGTCTTCGCATCACACTTTTGACTCGTGTCACTATATGCAGTTTGTGAGGTTGGTCTGGATCTCCTCCATATCGCTCATGTTCTTTTGATCTCTGTACAAACAGCTGTGAAGAAAAAAAAACACACACACACAGAGCCTTTAAACATTGACAGCTGAGAAAGTGAAGCGTTAATCATTTAGAAGAGCAGAACAAATGAGCAATTTTATACATTTGGTGCCACTTCTTGGCATACAGGGAACCCGGGGCTTCTGACTTTATATTCTTACCTCTTTTGGGATTCTCGCTTTGGTGAATTTGCTGCGTGCCGGCACGAACCATGGGCAAGGGGACAAAAGTGACGCTTCTGTCAGGATCTGTAAACGAACATCAAACAGTGACGAGACAAAACGACAAGCAATGAGATGTAGTATAGCATAGGCTGAAAGGCAGATTTGTTTCCTGATACAGGAACACACCAATACAGTCTCTCTAGGGTTGGAGTGATTTGACACGAGACAATAAACATTTGATGGACCCTGCGACTTAGGGTAGTTTCTCCTGAATTTAATCTTTTATGTTCTGTATGCATTTCAGTGTTTATCTCTAAGTGTCAACAAAAAAAAATGAGATTAAGCCATCATGTTTTTACAGTGATTGCTATCACTTTAATATATTGGCAGTTAATTATTATAATATTAGTTAATTTTGAGGATCATTTTAGCAACACTATGAAACAAAATAAATAAGTACTTTAATTCGTCAGGTACAATGAATTAATTGTTCTAAACATTCTTTTTCCAACAGGTCCATATATTACTATTATTATTTTACCATATTTTACCTGCATTTTCAGTTTAATGATATTTGGGAATGGCACAATTTAGCATTGAATAATTATTGTGCAACTTTCAGCAAAGCTAAAGTTTTGGAGGTTGGAGTTGGAAAATGCATTGAACAAAATATATATATCGTAATATCACCCAATTAAAGACAAAGAAGGGCAGTTAATTCTCACTTAAATACACAATACCTTCACAGTATCGACATTGAGGGGTGTATATATGACTTATATGAGCCTGTGAGTGCTGAACAGTTTAAAACATCAAACATACCGAGTCGTGTTCTTACCTTGACAGGTAGAGAGCTCAAACCGCGACAGACACCTGACATGTTGTATTATTCGGTAGGTTCACCAAAAACAGGCACCAGTTACAAAATGCTACAGTCATGCACGCCAAGGTTACCATCAACGTGCAGCCCTGCTACTGCCAAATAAGCGCGTGGACCAAACGTTATGAATAAAAACACAACCGCAAATACTTTAACATCATATTCACCAAATTTACACGAATAATATTAATTCAAGAGCTGAAAAACAACCGCAAACAGACAAGCGTTAGAATCATGGCAGCGTCGTCCCCTCCATGTATCTACACCGGAAGCGTTGAGGAGTTGCATCGAAATTGCGCCGATATGGCAAATATTCCCCGAATAAGTGTTCCTGGAGAAATTTTTTAACAATGTTTGAGATTGTATTAAGGATAGAATGTGCTATTTATATAATATAAAATGTGATTAAAAATATATTTGCTTTATTTGTATGGTTTCTGTCAAAACTGCACCCATCGTGGACCATTATTCCATACACGGTTCCATCATTGAGTTTCTGCGGGAACTATTTTTGTGGCGCACCTGTGTAACTGTCAAGTAGGAAGCTGGTAGCACTTCTTTCAGCGTCTCTCCTGACAGTAGAGAAGCATGACCACCCTGTTGGTTTTCTAGAAGCTCTTGAGAAGACGGAGGGAAGACAGAATTATGACACAAAATCATGTGGCGGGGATGGAGACGTCCGCCATCTCTGTTCTGAAGCGGGCGGTGGAGCTGGACCACAGCGGCCGCTTCCAGGAGTCTCTGGTCTGCTACCAGGAAGGCATCCAGCTGCTTATAGACGTGTTGAAAGGTAACGTTATGTTATAAAAGTTCACAGTTAGAGGCTGCACGATGAAGACACGAGCCACAGTGTGTTATTGTCCCCGTCTCTTGCGAACAGCTGTGAAAGATGACTCAAAGAGAGGCCACTACAGGGTGAAGATAAAGGGCTACATGGACCGAGCAGAGCAGATCAAAGTGCACGTGAACCAGACGAAAGAAGGTAAACAATACAACCACTAAAGGCTGAATAACAAACAAAGTGAACCACTGGCATTAACCGGCCTAACAGACATTTATTTAGGAATATATGACAATCAAAGGGGCTTTTTATTGTTGCCAGTTGCTGTCTGCCTCCTCTAACTTGTATTTCTTCCCTCTCCTGTCAGATGGGAAGTACCACGAGCAGATTAGAATAGCAGAGGATGCTACTGGTTACAGCTACGAGGTTCTGTTCAAGCCATACGTGAGCAGTTTGCTCACAGAAGTCTGGGTACAAGACCCTTACATACGGCACACGCACCAAGTGAGATATTTTTTAGATCTTTGTTCAAGGGCTGCAACTACTGATTATTTTATTGTCAATCAGTCCCTCAATTATCTTTTTAGTTACAGTACTGTATTAGTACAAAGCTGGATCGCGGCCCCATGAGCTCCAGTGTCACTCTGTGGAAATTGGTACTATGATTAATTGTAACTTTGTTTGGGTAAATGAGAATATGCGCTACTAATACACATTATTGACGGACACGAGGGTCTTAAGGTGGGATGTGCTTTATTACGGTATCTTGAGATGTTAATAGGGTCAAATATATTTGTAAGACAATCATTAATTTATCCTCAATGTTGTATATTCCTAATTTAAATAATGTTTACCATACTGCCTCCCCATTCTCTCCACTACAGTTGTACAACTTCCTGCGGTTCAGTGAGATGCTGCTGAAAGCGTCCTGCAAGGTGACAAAGATCCATCTCCTCACTTCACAGGATGAAGTAGGTTGTTTAAGTAACGAGCTCTCACTATGTGGTGATTGAATGGCAGCCATAGCGGTCTCTTCTTCTCCGTTTGGTGCCGTTTGTTTCACTGCCGTTTCGTCCCACTCTGCAGGCGGCCAGCGGCCAGCAGAGCGGCGCTCTGGCCGAGCTGAAAGAGAGTCTGAGTGCTCAGGGAGTGACTCTGGATCTGCAGTACTCCTCCACGATACATGACAGGGAGATCAGGTACAGCTGACATATGAATGAGAGACCTAGAGCAATTGTTTTCAAATGGTGGTATCATTTCTTGAAAGAAAATCTTGCTTC
Source organism: Anarrhichthys ocellatus (assembly GCF_004355925.1). NCBI lineage: Eukaryota > Metazoa > Chordata > Actinopteri > Perciformes > Anarhichadidae > Anarrhichthys > Anarrhichthys ocellatus. The sequence continues at coordinate 54,968 of NW_022280077.1, read as the reverse complement.
AGTTTGTTGTATTTATTTTTATTTTTTTCAGGTTTGACAATGGTTGGATCATAAAGATAGGAAGAGGGCTGGATTACTTCAAGAGACCTCAGGTGAGACTCAACAGTCATCCTTTTCTATTGCTGCCATTGTCCAGACTGCGGTGCTGATGTCTGTGTCTCACTTTTATCTTCCAGGGCCGATTCTCTATTGGATATTGTGACTATGACCTCAGGCAGTGCCACGAGACCAACGTAGACATTTTTCACACCAAACACACAAAAACACTATGAGATTCATAAAGCTTCAATTTTTTTTTCTATCGTACTTACCTGCCTCAAAACGCACAGACACATCTGCTGTGTTTTTGGATTTGCCTTAACATGCAAGTGATTGGCCTTATAACAACTGTGTAACTGATTACATTTATCATGTTTTACAATGTGCTTTTGCAAAAGAGTTTTTGTTTTTTTACTTTCTTTCATAAGAGTTTTATGCTTTTTTTTTAAACTTTTCTATTGCTGTATGCTTTTAAGATGTCATACCGCCATCTGGTGGACAAATATATTAAAACATAAAATGTTGATGTTTGAAGTGCTTTTATTATACCATAAAATGTCTCTCTATTTTATTATTTGATTTTGACCATGAAATGAGCTCGTCCAGTTACTTTATATTAAGTATCTCACATTTAAAGTATGCTGTACAAAAACATTTAATACATGTAAAAATATGATAATAAAAGGGAGTCTTACAGGAATAGTAACTGTGTAAAATTTAAACTAAATTTAACTCAATAAAGTCTGTCTTGGTATGTACAGATACCAAATACACTGCAGCAGATTATTCAGTTGTAATAGTTTGTTTGGATTGGGTTATATAATTATGAGAACGTCAACATTATGCAAATGTTTTTTTAGTGAAACTACTATTTCCAGTTTAAAAAACAATCTCAAGTCAATACCTATTCATTTGACTGCGCTGGAGCTTTTGACCATATCATATGGTCTTCATCAGAAGATTGAGTTGGCTGTGGAACAGTAAATGCATTAATGTTCTTCCCCATGTTGGCTTAAAAAACATTACCAATGTCAAGAATGAACTTTATTGTTCATTTACTTCAGCAGATCGCAGATTTATGCATTTCAATTGCATCTAATCATTAAGTATTAATTCAATTGCTTGAAATGTGCAACTCCACAAAACAGTAATGCAGCATTATCAAGTTGGCCCAATACCCTGAAGAAGACTGTGGTGTCGAAGTGTTGGTAAATCATTAAATCATTTTTTGCATTGTGGCGACCAGTGTGCGACCATTTTCCTTTTAACTTTTGTTTTCACCGGGGTCAGCAACTCTCCAACACTGGTTTGCGTTCCCCCTCTCTCTCATCCTGTAGGCCTCATATAAAAACAATATTTTTTATTCTCCCTCACACCACAGTCTGCTGCTGCTATTGGCTCTAGGCACACTGTACAGTTAAAACTGCCATGAGATAGTTGACAGTGGTTTGAAAAGTACAGTTTTTAGTTTGACATGTAACATCTGGCCAGGCATCTGTGTTAATGGTTGATATTAAAAAAACATTTTATAATATTATCAAGCTTTGTATACTTGTATGAGAAAAGTAATTTGATGTATGTCACTTGTTTGGGGTTTCAGATATTGGTCAGCACTCATATTGAGTCCAACATGAATCCAATTTTATTCAGTTCAATGACAAATATTTCCCCTAAAATTCATGGGAAACTGCTTGTTTGAATGAATGGAAAGCCGCATGAGTTCAAACAGCGGCGTGATCGGATTATCTAACGGCCTTAATCTCGATATGCATAGGCTCTGAGGGTAAGAAATTATAATCCATCAGGGAACCACATGAACCAGAGATGACCATGACGAACAAACGTCACTACCTTTGTTTTAAGAGCAGAGAGGACAAAAGGCTGGTGCTGTCAATGTGAAGTATGAGCAGCTTTATAGGACAGCACATCAGCTGTAATTAATTTAAATAAACTGGAATATTGTCCCTTATGTGTAGATTGCAAACAATAAATCCACGAATAAAACCACATACCAGACTCTTATGTCACTGTGGTCTGTTAACGTGTGGTTGATTGCCTGTAATCCAGATGTCACCGGCTGGGTTTATATTCTGGTGGAAGAGATAAGGATTTGTGTGATGAGGATCAGACAAGCTGCTCAGCCACACACAAAGGTTTGCTTTCCTCTTCCTGCTTCCTTCCCTCATACTGATTGTAGCCCAGTGGCCTAGATAGTGTTCCCATCTCTGAAGGCTATCCTGCGTGAATGTGCAGAAAGTGGGATTCACTGTTGCATTTCATTGATTATAAAAACTTGTGTGGGAGATTTGGGCTTTAAAAAAGAAAAACGTAGACAGTTCAGTGTAGATGTAGTGGAAACATGCAACAACAACATTTTATGCATGCAAAAAAACCTGACCAGTGATGTGTGGACATTAAATTCATGAAAACACACATCTCTGAATAACTACAAAAAATGCTATGAAAGATTATTTTAGCTCCAATGTCTGGTACATTTGGATTAACGCTGGATCTCACCAGGGCTAGGAAATGGCTAATTCCTGGTTGTTCATTATTTTTTTTTCTTTAAATTTTTAACTTTTTTAGACACACATTCACACACACACACACACACACACACACACACACACACACACGCACACACACTCACGCACAAACATACATATGCTCCCCTTTACGATCGACCGGGTGTGTAAGCAACCCGATGTAATGCGTAAACAGTCCTATGAGCCGTAGTTCCTGTGTGCCTGTCCTCTTTCCAACTGGAGCTTTATTTTTTTTCCCTCTACTCTCATTTCTGGGCCTAAAATCAGGTTAGCGTTTTATAAGCAGCTTAGCGCAGAGGGCCTCAGTGTGCCACTAATGTAATAGAGTATCTCTCTCTCTCCCTTCTCTCTCTCTCTCTCTCTCTCTCTCTCTCTCTCTCTCTCATTCTCTTCTGTACTTTTTTCTCTTTGTGCAATTGCTTACCCTGTCATGGAGTGTCCTCTCTCTCTCTTTCTCCCTGGATGTTTTTCATTTTCCTTCCACTTCCCTTGTTCCCTTCCCTCTGCGTCTCCCTTCGTCTTCAGATGTGGACGACTGAAGCCTGAGGTTTAAACATTAGGACACAGCCGTGACCGGACAACTCTGCCCAAGAGAGGAGGACGAAGAAGAGGACGAGAAGCAGAGGTGCTGCTATTAGACGTTGGGTAAATTCGCAAATCTTAGCACAAAAAGGTCTTTAAATGTGTGTGTGTTTTAACTTTGAGATGGAGAGGTACTTTGCCTGTGAATGCAGTACCTGGCATGGGAAGTTTGTGATTAAGCTGTTGTTGTGGATTATGGTGCTGTGGAATCTCACATGGATCTCTCTGCAATGTTAATAATCCACCGGATTATCATTTGTTGCTGTTGGGGCTATAGCTTGACCCAGTGCATGACAAAACTGATCTGACAAAAAACAACTGATTCATGAATATTCAACTTTCATTCTGGTGGAAAATCCACAAACAAGTTTACATTTTCTAGTAGGGCAAGAACTTCAAATGTTAGTGTAGTGGAGGTCACAAGCAACCTTTTTGGAGTGGTTATTCATGCTCTTATATCCTTTTAAATAGGGCGTGCTTATATTCTGAGAGCAGGCTGGGTGATAGGAGAGGTGCAGTGTGGACTTTGCATGTTTATCCATAACCAGCCACATCTTGTCTTATCAGGCACACATGCTGTATAGGACCACTCTCTCTTTAACAGTTCCTCAGCAACACAGCTGAGAACTGTAGGATTCACAGCACGTGGTCTATCTCAAATAACACATTTGAGCCACAGGGCAGGGTAAAAAATAAAATCTGTAAAACAAAGGAGGCAAGCACCTTGCACTGAAACTTGCACCCAGTGACACATCAACCCAACCTGGGTGTTTGTCAGACAAAGTGTTGCATAAGCAAAGCTGCTTTGTTTAAAAAATATTATCTGGACTGCTTTGTTTCAGCGTGATATATACTTCTACCAGAGCAATGTCCTATCAGAAATACTAACACCTTGTCTGTTACCTACATGGTGTGTTCTTTCTTGATGATGTTGCATTTCCTCTCATAAAAGCCACTGTGATTATATATCCTTGGCACAGTTTCCTCAGCATGCCCTGCCTAGCTTCAGTTCTAGTTTGCACCATCCCTGATAACACCAATAAACCTTTGAACCTCAAGTCCTGAGTCACATCTTCAGGCTATCACAGGAGTGCGTTAAGTGCATATGCGTGCCTGCAAGAGAACAGGGAACAAACCGCAGGAGTATTCACTCGAGACGCCCTCCAGCATGTAACAACAGCCACTAAAAAGTGTATGCCTGAGGTTTTTGTTGTCACAGTTGCTTCTCATTATTTGTGTCTTTCTTTACACCCTTCTCGTCTGTCCCGCACTTCTTTTGGCAAACAGACCGATGGAGTCTTTCTCTGGAGATACAGAAGGAAGCACCGAGGACATTCCAGGTGAGATTATCTGTCATGCATGTTTTGGTGTTATGGTCAAGAGAAAGCAAGTCTTTCACAAAAAGGACACTAGCCTAAACCAAGAACCATTTATTGTCAATGGCATGCATCTGATGTAACAATTAAAGACTGCTAAGAGAGTTCTGCAGGTGTGTGTGTGTGTGTGTGTGTGTGTGTGTGTGTGTGTGTGTGTGTGTGTGTGTGTGAGCTGCTGTGACCTGGATCTGTCTCCATCTCAATCTCTGTCAGGACGTAAAAAGTCCAAACTCAAGTCTCTGAAAAATCGTCTCTTCGGGAGGAGTAAGAGAAGAGGTGGAGAGGGAGATGCCAAACTCAGCCAGTCAGCCAGTGACATTACTGCAGAAAAGGGACCCGGATCCGAGGAAGATTTGGCGTGAGTGTTTCCATGATCGTGTAAATGATTGCTTAACAGCTCCATTTTTCTGATTTCTAGTCCACGCCTTCACCCTATTTACTGTTCCTCCACTCCTGCTCCCACAGATGCTCCGAGGGGATGATGGGCTCGCGGGCATTGTCCGCAGACAGCATCTTTCTGGCTGATCAGGTCCTGACAGACACCGAGCCAGCTAGGGTCTTATCCCAGGAGAATGTCCATAGCAAAATCAAAGCTCTGCAGGTATAGCCTTTTATTCTAGGCATATTGTTGGGAACTGGCTCTTTAGTTCTCTTGAAACCACCTGTGCCTCTGGTATCACAGATTAAGCTTCAGCAGCAGAAGATGCATTTGGGGCCGCCGCCTCTGGTTCTGCCAGTCAGACGTGCAGAGGATCTGGGAAGCCGCTCCGAGGATGACGGTCTTCCCCAAAGCCTCCCCGAGATCACAGGAGCCCTCAGCAAGGTGATTTATTATCCCACTTAAGTGACACATGCTCAGTTATCTGCTTACGTGATCAGTGCACCTTCAGTTTAGGAGTATTTGAGGGTGTGTTACGATTTTGAGAGTTCCTCCCAAGTGGATTTACCTATCAGACTCTCCTCTTTACTTTTCCCCAACCATTTTGACTCAACTCCATCCAAATGTCACACCGTCACCAGGAGCTGTAGACATTTTTTGTTCAGCAGGGACAGGAAGTGAAGAGGAGGAACACCTAGCATACTCTCTGTGTGTAGTCGCATTCATGCAAACATCTTGCCTATGCCTGCTTAGAAGTAAATGCAATACATGTGTGACTGTGTGCATGCTTTATTTTTTTTGTTGTTTTTTGTTCTTCAATGTCTGTAGTTATGCAAACCCAAATTTTAGACATTTTGCCAATCCTAAAGTCTTATGGGTTCAAGTCTGAGTCGAGAATTAGGATTTGGTTTAGTTTCAAGTGGTCATTAAAGGATAAGCCTGGCAATATTCAATATTTCAATAGTTCCATTTTGAAAGGCACAGTCATTTTTAAACAGCTGTACACTGTCTTTTAGCGAACATTGTTCAATAGTAAATAGTGCATTTGTCAGGCACACAGATCACAGTGAGTATTTATGGGAGCAGGACGGCGTATGTGGGATTGACTCAAAATAAACTAAAGTACCCATTTTCACCATAATGATTGAACATGTCCCCCAGTGTAACAGACTGTCTCAATGCTTTGTTCTTAACCGCTTTTGGTCTTTTAAAAGGGATTTGTTTACAATAAGAAAAAATGTAGAATATAGCCAGCCTTAAAGGGGACATATGAAAAACTTTTCAGTGCTTGTGTACCTACATTTTGGGATCTGGTGTGCCCACCAAGCCACAAACTGTACAAATAAGACAACCCAGTCAGTTTGTTGTGGGCTGCCTGGATCAGAAAACATTTAATTCAACAAGCCATTCAGATTTGTACCTAAGTCACATGCAAACCCATTAGAATATACCGCCCCCGATCTGAGTATCTCCACCGCCCCCGATCTGAGTATCTCCACCCACGGTTTAAGAACTACCTTTGCAATGGTGTACCATATTTCTCCCCAAAAGCCAATCAGAGCAGACTGGGCTTTCCAGGAGAGGGCTTAAAGCTTTTCAGACAGTCATCCTCATGTACTGTATATTCAGACAGTATGAGAATATGTTTTTTGAATATTAAAGCATTTAAAAACATGTTCTAGTATGAACCTGGAAATGAGCATCATATGTCCCCAAAGTCACAGATGAGATGGTCATCTTGGTGTTAGGTATTAGGTAATAAATATCATCAATAATATTCAAATAAAACACGTGTCTTCATGTTGACCCTGTATTTGCAGCGTTACATAATGATTTCTCCTTTCTTTTCAGACCACATCCCAGCCGTCGTCTCGCCCACTCTCGCCCATCCTCAAACCTGCGCCCATCATATCTGTGCCCCTGACTCCGTCCCTCCCTTTGCCTCTTACTGTCCCCTCCAATTCCTCTTCCTCTGTTGTTGAGCCGCCGTTGGACTTCAGCTCTCCAGCTCAGTTCACCCCCTGTCTGGATACCTCTGCTGCACGACACCGGCTGTCTCTCAAGCCCAGAAACCAGAGGGCCAGCACCAGGAAGACAATCATTGCAGTGAATAACCATTTTTTCACCTTGTATATTGCTTGTGAAGACACACGCTTTTTGCACTATTTTTATGCACTGCCCTTACGTTGCTTCTATCTCTTTTTTTCACAGAATGACTCGAATGAACTACAGTCTGACATACATGTCCGAAACAACATCAACCGCCCTGAATCTGTGAGAGAAGAAACGCAGCACCTTAGTACTCGAGAGGAGCAGACACTGGAAACAGAACAAGGAGGGGTTGCCATTCCTATTACATCTCAGCGTCTTCCTTCAAAATCCCCAGAGGTGGCACCAATTACATCAGAGGCGGTGCACAAATCATCCAGCCAAGCTGTTTCCCAACAGGACCAAGCTCTTCTTGGGAGAGTGCCCTTTGCACCCTCCCAGGTACTTAGAGTTAAGCCCCACAGACCAGCAGATGTGAGGCCAAGTGAACAGCCACACTCATCCTTTATACAGTCAGAACTCAAAGACAACAGAGACAGGGATTTTGAGATACAAGCAATGTCCCTTGACAAAATAAATACTCTGAACAAGGCTGGACTGACTGATGCCTCCTGCGACCAGCTCTCCACTAACCTCAGGTCTTCCTCTGTCCAGCAGCAGGTTCAAAGTGAGACAGAAAGCACAAGGGGAATAAGGAGACCCACCCCTGGATCTGGGTCCTTCCATCTCTCAATCACTGCCAAAAACCAGGATGGAGAAAGACCCCGATCAGGCAGTTTTGTTGGAGTGCTGGAACACATTGAGGCCACACACACGACAGTCTGGGGAACGGAGGATAAACCCCCTTCAAGCACGAGGGAAAAGGAAGAACTAAGAGGGGGCCCCTTTGCTGTGGGAAGACTTAGACAAGAGGGAGGTCCACATAAAAGTTCAGTACCATGGGACAGGAAGGACAGCCTCAAACAAGTGGAATCAGTGACACCATCTCAAAATGTGACCACAGATACGAGCGCTGCAAAGGTGGAGGAGTTGGAGAGCAACCAGGAGGTGGTGGAGGAGGCAGTGGAAGCACAGGAGGTCGAGGACGACGACGGAAAGACAGCATTTGGTGTTAAACTGCGCTCCACATCTCTGGCGATGAGATTTCGGTCGGATTCCTCTTCGACCCATAGCTCTAAGCTACCAGTGTGTGAGGAGCAATGTGACAAACTAAAAAGTCAGGAAATAGGAGACCTTCGATCAAAAGGTGGGTCTCTGAGAAAAAGAAAATGGTATTTTCAGCATGTAGAAGACCTTTTATCTCAAGTTAATTTATTCATTTTTTAAAAAAGTATCTTTTTCTTACTCCCTACTGTGCTGCTATCCCATTTCAGTTCCCTAAAGAGTTAAACATTGAACACATGCACACTGAAATTTGCGCTTAGGAAATAATCAGTCTAGAGTGTTAAGATTTGTACTCATCACAGGGGACCTTTGTCCTTTGATTAACTGCTCAGCCTAACTTTAACAGCCCTGCCAAGTGTGTCTAACTAAACTGTGTCACTCCTTAGATCCAACCCCGTGTGGCTTCTCCCTTCCAGTCAAGCATAACCCGCTACCTACCGTCAACCCTCACACCACAGCAACAGAAGTCAAAACGACCTCCTCAAGCCCCAAAGAAGTTGAACCTTCCGTCCAGGAGCCCCAGCCTGCCCCCCAAACAGCCTCATCTGAGGTGTCCTGGATGAGCTTGGCAATGTTAAAGACCAGAAGCCTTCAGCAGCTTTTTACTAGTAGATTTCCCAGAGATCTTACAGGTGCGCAAACAGCGGCTCGACCCCAAGCACAAGTACAGGCGGAGGCACCAACAGGAGCACAAGCACAGACTGTAAAACTGCAACAGAGCACAACACCAATAGAGGCCGCAAATCAACCATCGACTGATGCAGTCAAAGCAGAAACGGTGCAAAGAAGTAGAAGTCAAGAGCAGTCTGTCAAACCGCTGCTAATGGCAGCGCAGCAGAAGACGCCTCCGGTTCAGTCAAGCACCTCCAGAGAACCCCAAACATTAAACCAAATTGTTGAACCTCAGTCTGCGTCACATCCGGCTGTACAGAACAATCCATGGACGACCCAGTCTCCCTCGCACTCTTCTACACAAACAGAGACCTCATCTCAGTTTGCACAAGGGAGCGTCACACAGTCTCTTGCACAGTTTTACCTTTCCTCCGGCCAGCAGCAACCCCCCTGGAGTAGTCGAGGTGTTCACACCGCCAACCAGCTCAAATCAACGAACTCGGTTTGCACCACATCATCTGTTTCATCTCCTCCTCCCGGTTCTGCCTTGGGAAGAGGGGAAAGAGAAGCCACCATGCAGGAAAAAGAGGGTGCGCCACTGTCAGCGAGGCGGGCAGTTTGGGGCGGTTCAGTAGGAGTCGGCGAGAAGGCTTCTTTGTTGGAGAAACGGGCAGAGTGGACCACTCCACCCGGAACCAAGGGGGTTTGTGGTACTTCTTTGTAACTGTCTTTCATACCGTGTTCAATTCAAAAAGGCTGGGGATATTCTATATTTTTCTTATTGTCAACAAATTCCATGAAAAGTAAAAAAACATAAGTGCGATAGTCTGTTTCTCAATACTTTCTGACCTCCAAACTGTGTCTGAGGTCATCAACATAGTTTAATGTTTTATAAAGGCTAAAACAGCTGGACACTGTCGTCTTTAGCAAGCATTACTCAAACAGAAGTAAAGAGTGCATTTGACTCAAAATGTATCTCTATAAACAGATTCTGGTCTTTGGTTTAATGCAGGTAAACGGTCCGTGTGGAGAGCAAAAGAGGTGGAACCCATTGGCCGAAATGCAATCTGGGAACCCACCGGCTATCGACTGACGAGGATTTAACTTTTTATTGGCTTAATATTAGCTTATAAACTGTCTACTTGGGATACAATCTGGTCATACACAATGTCACTCGACTCCAACTCCAGTCTCTCATCTCAAGTTGCTAATCGAAGAGTAAACAATTGAGCAGCACACAGAAAAATAAGTCTTAGCCTGGATATCCGGTGGCTACACCACAACCCCAGAAATATAATCACTTGCCCCCAGAGGCTTATTTGTCGTCAGAATTATAGCCGATGGGTCCCGGGACTTCTGGTGAAGTAATACATGTATGCCAGCCAATACAATGTTGTGGCTCGTTGATGTGTTTTTGGACACCAATGGAAGTCTATGCTGCAAAGGAATAAGTTGTATCAGGCTTTGGCTACACAGACAATTAGTATCAATTCCATGTTGGTTTTGGTCTTTTCATGAGATTTGGTGACAATTGATGAAATAAAAAATTGCACTAGAGTCATTCTTCAACTAATATTTTTTTAGACTGACAAGTTATCCAGGGCAGATGATCTAACTCACTGATTTTCTCAGGTGGAGTTGAAGAAAGCTCAAGCAGAGGAGCAGATATCAGGTGAATCCCCTGCCTCAGTCAAAACCAAGCCCCTAAGTCAAGACATAAAACCAGAGGGACGACAAGGGGTGAAACTTGCAGGTGTGCTGACACAAATTCATTAAAACTGCGAACTACTTAATATAATATTCAGTATCTCCATGTGCAGCAACATGACAACGTTTTTTTCTTTTTTCTTTCAGTGTCAAGTCCCACCAAAGTTCCAGAAAGACCCCAGGAGGACAAATGGCTGCGGAAAAATGTGGCGCCATCTTCATCTCCCTCATCGTCACCTACAATGCCATCAGCGTTGCAGTCCATGACTGACAGCGGCCAGCCATCCTGGATGGAACTGGCCAAAAGAAAGTCAATGGCTTGGAGCGATAAGTCTATGGACTGAGAGGAAAGCAGACAGATGTTGCTGTAGATACAACAGTGTGACCAGTTGTGTTGTTGAGTCTGTCACAAAGATGCAGAGGAAGCTCTGTTGAGGCTGTTGCGTTTGTGCGATGAATTTCATTCAGTTGTTAAGTGTTTATGTTATATTGAGAGACAGAGTATATATTTAAATTGTCCAAGTTTATTATCATCCCTCTCCACCACAAGCACTTCAAGATAAATGGTATTTCTGAGTAATGTTTTATGTGATTCAGCTTGTCACTGCTGTTAATAATTATGATAAATAATTATAAATATTAAAATTCATAATGTTAAGTTCTTGTGTCAATTGTCAAGTGCATTTTCGTAAGATGGCTAGGGAGAAAATATTGAATGACGAAATTCAAATATTCATTAACTTTTTAACTAGTTGTGTTGAGGCAAAAAAGAGGGAATATGGAACAATCCCTTATAATATTGTAGTATTTCTTCAAGACCATATGTAGCGAGTGTGGGTCAAGATGTAAATAAGTTGTCCCAGCTTTTCCCTGTGCATAAACATGGCACTAATGTACCAGTATATAATGGGACGACCACTTACTCACTAACATAGCCTATAGCCCCTCCTGGCAGCCTTATCTTGATCCTGTCCCGAGCTGTGACTCATCGCTGTGAAAAGAGATCATCGCTGGAACTCTTGCCTGAAATATTAAGGTTTTTAAATGGTAAGTTACACTGCGTACTACTAACATGTTTTTGTTTTTGTTTTGAAACCTGAGCATGCATTGAACACATGCTACCAATGCTTAGTTGTCTGGTTGTCATACAAAAATATATTAAGACAACTGCATGCATGGCATTAGCTTCGCTGAATCTTCCTCATACATTTAGATTAGGATGGATAAAATAAAATCCAGTAAAATAGAAACCAACATTATAAATCCAGTCAGTTCTGTAAATTGTGAAACCCTGAATTGTAATGTGCCTGTCAGAGGGATGCTTTTTAGACTGATTTGTTGTTATTGGTAGGATTATATTGTAAAAATGTGGTGCAATAACAATAATAATGTTTTCTCCTGCATTTAATTCAAGTGGACAAAATAACAGATACAGCTTTATTTCAGTCAAATACAAAGTACCATTCAAAGTACTGTCTCAACACCATTTGTGGATATATTCGGACTCCTCTTTTAAATAAACGCCAGCTCATTAGTAAAGGTCAGAACAAAAGTCCTACTCTTAATGATTTAGCTGCTCAAGTAGGAAATTATTTAATACTTATTATACTGTTAGGTAGCAAACATGTGTGACAGGTTAGGCACTAAGGGTGTGAACAGTTAAATGTGATAGGATTTCCAGACGCCTAAATAAGTACGTCACAGCAAATTAGGTAACATGTCTGTTCCTGTCGCTTTAATTATGTTGTAACGTCTACATTTCAACCACGGAGTGTGCGGGCCTTCTTTGCTAAGTACAAGTACCTCAAAGTTGGATTTGAGTAAATGTACTTTTACTCTCCACCGCTATTTAAACAACACGGCTCTAAATATCTGGAACTTTTTCAATAATTCTGAAAAAAATTAATGATTAAAAAAATTACTTTCCCTGACTTGTCAGTAGATGTCGCTGTAAAGCTGCTCTCTGCTGCAAAATCTCCTCGTGTTACGAAAGCCAACGCGCGTGAGGTTGTAAACAAACGAGTGGACGAGGGCGGCCATTGAGCTCAATGATATGAGGGCCCACCACTTCCCCCTGGCAGTGTTTGCCGGCGTCCTGTGTTTGTGCCAAAGCTACACCCTGAGGAGCTCGGTGTCCTGGGTCGTCTCCTCCAACGACGTGGTGGAGGACGCGGACCTGTCGGAGGAGGTCGCCCCGGCGTTGTTGGTGGACAGCGCGAGGCTGTGGAAGCAGGCGTATCCGTCCTCCAACGTCCTCGGAGACGGCGCGGACAGCCCCGGAGAGCTAGCGAAGCCGGAGAGCGACAATGTGGCGCAGCTCTCCTCTCGCTTGTTTTCGTATCGGCTGGAGAAGGTGAAGAAGTCCGGCAGCGGTGGCCCTCCCCCGCACCAGGAGACCGCCAGGACCGCTAGATACATCGCTCACTACAGTGACTGGGGACATCTGTCCACCATTTCAACTCAAGACAAGGTGAGACATATACAGAGGTCCTGACGGGGTCTCTCTGGACGGGGACTTATCAATTGCTCTATGAACACAATGAATGCATTTACCGTATTTAAACTAGGACTATTAGCTTATAAGCAACACGTTTAAACTATTCTTTTAAACTCAAGTGAGAGCACGAGAGTCAAGGGAGCCATAGCAAAGATTTTAGAGACACTGAGGTCCAGTGGTGGAAAGCAACTATTACATTTGGTACATTTTGGGGGTTTACTTGAGTATTTCCTCATCATGCAACGTTATACTTCCACTCCACTACATTTATCTATGGTTACTTTGATTTTTACAGAAAACACAACTTTCTATTCATCAGTGTATAATCTGTGGTGCATTATTGTAGATTTGAGGCCCTGCAAACCCGCTCGGGTGTTTTCAGGTATGTGGCTGATTGGGTTGGAGTTGTGCAAAGCCCTGCTGGTATTTACGCAAAGGTTACTTTGTACTAATGAGAACGATAAAGTTTAAACTTGCACCACAACAAAACTAACAAGAAAGCCCCCGAAGTCCCAACAACGTGTGTGCACCGCACAAATTAATATCTTCCACGTAAGATAAAAAAAAAAACAATCATCTTTGGGGACCCTGGGGCCTCCATAACTTAACTCTCTGAAAGGGACCATTCTGCATAATGAGCACTTTAACTTTAGTGCATTTTGCTGGTAACGCTTTTACTCTGAACTTTGAATGGAGGACTTTTAGTCGTAGCAGTAAATTGTACTTGTATTCTAACTCCAAGTACTTCTTCCACCACTACTCGGGTCAAACAACTTCTTGTCACCTTAGAGTGCACGCACCACATTGTTTATCTAAAATGTTACTGATTTGGATTATGCATATTTTATTTATTAATATCAACAGATCAAAGGTCTCCCCTTTGGCAACATCTTCTCAGTCAGTGATGGACCGCTGGACAACAGCACTGGAGTCATCTACTTCTATCTGACTCCAATGGACTACACCGTATCGGACCTGAGAAGTAACCCCTACGCTTCGCTCACATTCTCAGAGGCTGAGGGAGAATTCTGCAGGTAAACCTCCAGCTTTTATTGTATACTCCCCTGAACTCATGGCCAGATTAAGTTGTTAAAGGGTCCTGAGGAAGAAAAAAAGTTAATACAGGGCCCCCATTAACCCCCAGCTCTTTCCAGAATATAGGCAACATTTATCAGTTGTCCCTGCTTAAATACTACCTGGTGCCAAAGTTTGGTGTATGGTAATTTGTCCGAACAAAAATTATTTATGGAATATGTAACAAAGCATAAAGAAGGTCTTGAAACTAACTAACTTCAAAGAGGGGCCCTCTTCAACACAGATAATATAGGACTTTAATCATGTCAGTTGACAGCTTTAACACTGCTTATTTTCAAACAATGTATCAATATAATTGGTACAAACCAGTCGACACAGCTTTTTGGGCCCTTTGTTGCCGACGTTGCCTGGTTGGTGATCCAAACTTCACTGAATTGCATAACTTCAAGTTACCGAGAGGCTCAGAAAAGCTAGAACCCTTATTGTTTGTGTGTGTTAGATCGGTAACATGGCTGTCTGTGTTTCAAGGCAAATGGTGTATGAGCCGGAAGATCCGAGATGTGCTCGACTCACACTAACGGGCAAGATGGTGGAGGTGGCCCCAGAGGAGCTCGGGTTTGCAAAGGAGGCAATGTTCTCAAGGTAACTCGGCTGACAGAAGATGTAGTGGTGTATGAGTACACGTTGACATCCATCAACCCTGATGATAACGTAACAACAAAATGTTCGATATGGTCATGTGTGTTGCTCTTGTTTTTGTAGACATCCTGTGATGGCAAAGTGGCCAGTGGGGCACAAGTGGTTCTTCATGAAGCTGGAGTTGGTCCAGGTCTGGCTGCAGGACTGGATCGGAGGCATATCACTCATCCCGCTGGAGGACTACTTTACAGCCACGCCTTTCTGAGAACACCCCTCCCTGTGTGCATCATGCCAGCCTACACAGATCCGTTCAGCTGTCTACACTATAGACTCTAATAAGGGGCAATCGTTCCCAAAGCAGCCATTTGGCAATACTGTTGCTGTTTTAACTTTTTAAGTGAATTTTCTTCACTGTTGCCCGATAACATCCCACAATATCGGTTCATCAGTTTCCTGTGTTTGGTGTGTGAATGTATTCAGTCATAGAACATTCTACATCATGATTAATAATTTATGGGTTGACCTTAAAATATGTGTCCTGTTTGAAAAATAAATGAATGTCAGCGCACACAATTATCGTGCCTACTTTTTTAAAGTAAACATCAATTTGTTGTGTTGAGTTAGCATTTAAACCCTCAAAGAGAATTTGTAATGTCAACAACTCTGGGTTTGTATTTTGAGACTGAAATGTGAAGGACGGTTTGGAGTCCAAAGTTAAGTGTGGTTGTTCATTTTTTTTGAAATCTAGTGCCTGGAAATAACTGGGGCTACTATGAGTTTACATCGGCTATTAGTAGCTAGATTGAACGGTCGTCAAAACAGTCTCTTCTCAAGGTCCGTTGCACTTTTAATCAAATACACCTTGAAGTGAGATCGGTTTGTGCACAGTCGCTTCAAAGATCACAAATGATCACTGTTCCTTGATAAGCAATATGCTTTGATATCAATGAAGCATGACAGCCTACTAATAGTGTTGTCTGACTCATAATTTAAAAATGTTATACATCGCTTTCGTGCACAGCACAAGCCAGAATCTAATATAAAAGGTGTCAAATAATGAGTTTTAGTTTTTCTAACTCCCTGGGTGTGATATCGGGTTTGCAAAGGAGGCAATGTTTTCAAGGTAACTCAGCTAATAAATGATGTTCGTATACCAAAAATAAGAACTTATAGCAATACATATTTTGATTGAAGTCATCTCATGTGAAATAAAAAGGATGTTTCTTGGTATTTTACTATTAAATGTTCGGGCAGTGCACTTATTATTTAATCAGCGATTTCCACTGATGGTTTTGAACATGTCTATTGGATGAAACAAACAATGCCTATTACCTAATATTAATGCAGCTTGAGGGCCGGGCCACTAGATGACACGCTTTGTTAATGAAGAAGTCGTTGCTCAGTTTCACTTTCTTTTGAAGTATTTCAACCTGTAATAACTGTAAGATTGTGGAAATTCAACTATATCATTTTAAATACTGACTTGTTCACAGTCCGGTACAGTGAAGACAGCTGAATTCATTTCTCCAATGATTCAATTTATGTGAAAGTCTTTAAATTAACGAGTCTCTATCCCTCTCGCTCTCAATCTCACTCGCTCTTTAAGAGAGCGAGTGAGAGCGAGGCGAGTGAGGTGGTGCGCGAGAGAAAAAGAAAGAGTCTCTTTCTTTTTCTCTCGCGCACCACCAGCTGCCAAATATCGCGCGAGTACGCTGCTCATTCCGTTTAATGTGCTGCTGTGAGTGAATGGTTTGAAGCGGTACGGCCCATTGCCGTTAAAGTTACCTATGGACGACAAAGTGGTCTCCCTGTAACAGAGACCGTTACGTACTCCGTGTCGGTTAACGGCCTTCAGGTTGCTCCATTGACGCGAGGCTCAGAGTGAGCAACACGACGGACACGCTGCTTTTTTCTTTCTTTTTTTTCGTAAATTCATCTGTTGCCAGTTGCCTTGAAGCGGAATCAACGTGTTTCGAGGCGTTTCCTTGTCGGACACCGTCAGAGAGCGAGCAGCCTATCCCGGAGGATCCACCGCTGCACACTGGAAATGCTCCTTCTACTTGAAACTAACGACTGGCTGTAAAAACAAATTACAATGGATTGTGTCGGCAACTGGCTACTTCTATCTTAACCGACCATGTTGTCACGGAGGGCAGTTGACTCGTGACCGATCTCCGTAGGACGGTACGGGAGGAGCCAGTTTAAACGACCGAGACTGAGGGTGTATCACCTCCTAGAGCAGAGTCCGGTTAACTATAACGGGCTTTCTTTTCTTTCTTTTTTTACCGTTTCACGCCCCCCATATGCCGGCGCCTACGCCAGTCTCAACACCCTGAAGGCAGAGCGAGAAGGAAGGAAGGAGGGAACGGCCGCTCCGGGGTCCCCGAAAACTCAGCCGAGGAGAGGCTTCGCTGAAATGAGATGAGGCTCAGAAATGGAACTGTGGCCACTGCGATTATTTTCTTCACGTCCTTCCTCAGCCTGTCCTGGTACACAGCGTGGCAGAATGGCAAAGGTAGGTTGAACACGCGGTTGTTGACTCATTTTAAGGCGTACTTGTCTTTTAAAGGATAAGTGACAGCTGTGGGGCCTCGTTGACAAACTAGCAGACGTCCAGCAGCATGTCGGTCCTAGGACAGCAGGTGTTGCCTCATCCGGTTTCTATTCCCGTAACACCCAAAGTGACAATCCCTCAATTGCAAAACGCACAATGGGTGTCTTTTGATTAGCCTCTCTAATGTCCTATCGTCAGCCTCTCGTTCACGTGCATGTATTTATTCCCTCTGTTGTGTTCACACTTTGACAGCATGGCCGATGATGAAGTCAGGCCCCATCTCTCTCTCGGCTCATTGCGCATCCTCCACACTCCTCTGTTTCCATCCTACCTCAATCACTTAGGGATAGTCGAGTGTGTCCCAGTCACTTTAAAGCAACACTTCCTGATAAACTCACCATTCAGTTCCATTTCACCTCCTGCAGAGACGTTCAATGTCTGTGATGTGAATATGAACCATGTGTTAACATGTCCTGTTAAACATCGAGGCTATATTACACAAGTGTATTAGCAGTTTAGGGGGGCAGAGTGCTCCCTTGCCAGGGTTAACCCAATCCACGTGGGAGGCTCGTGGGCCTTTAGTTATTTGTTATCAGCAGAGTGTAAATAATTGCAGCCTTTAGATAAATTCCAAGCCAAGGCTTCACGTTGTGATCGCTGTGGAGCTTATCAGCTTGATGAAATATTTTCCTTGTAAATGGAGTGCAGTGAGTCTCACTGGAGCATGCTGGGACTGGTCCTTGGCTTGATGAAAGTACATGCAGGAAGCAAAGGTCAAGAGACGATGCCCTCTGTTCTGTGTGCTTCACCTGTTGATAGTCTAGTATCTGTTGTCAGAACAGGAATATTGAAAGCTTTGGCTCGTATTTTTCTGCAAGTACACCCTATTTTGTGTGTGCATTTGACCCTAAATTCTAGTGGATTGTCCTAATATCCTATACCACCTGAATTCTCAAAGGATGGTGAATAGATCATTTTTACCACAGACATTTAGACTTGTCGGTGTGTATATTACATTAACAATTGCTCCGTTGTCTTCAAGTCTCCCAGTAAGCCCCAGCAGCATTCACAATACCAGTAACCTTCAATGTTATTATTTGCACCTGTGCTTTTTCTACTGTGACGTGTTGAAATGTCTTCAGTGAGCAAAGTAACTAGAACTACTATTCAAAAGCAAATGTGTAGGTCTGTATGGTGGCAGAGAGAGCTCAACACACCGCCACTTAAGTTTGCTCACGGAAACAGACCAAACACAAGCAAGTGAAGAAAATTGGGGATGTCCCCACTGGTGGATCCAACTCGGTATTAACAGAAAAAGTGAATCCCTAAAGAAAACCTCATTTGGTTGTATGCCGCCTATGTGTGTTCGTTTAAACACATGTTCCCATTTGACCCCACATTGACAGCATAAAGAAACCTGCTGCAAATACAACAAGGCATCAAGTCATACACAACCACAACATTACTAACAACACAATAGAAGCTGTCTTGGGATGCTATTTGTACAGGGCAAACAGTAATTGGCATAAAGACGATACCTCCAAACTATTAGTAAAATCAACACTGTTTTTCAAACACCATCAATATCGACATATTCATACATATTTTTGTGTACTGTAGTGTGTGTGTGTGTGTGTAAATGCAGCCAGTTTCTTTATGGCACGTATGCTTTGAGGAGAATGTGCTCCTTAATTTGATTGTGTTTTGCTTATGTGCAGCAAATCCTTTCTAAATGCAGCCTCCGACGTTCTCCTCCGACATTGTGGACATGTGTTAAGGAACGTGGTATTGAAAACGGCAAACCTATTTGCTCAATCAAGGTTCATTTCACGTTGGACTACAAAATGTGTCAAATGTTTATTTTGTGGGAGTGAGCAGTGATGAAAATCTCCTTTTTGGGGTCTTTTAGGGAAAGCTTGAGTATTGATTTCCACCGTGAACTCTGGGCTGCAGTTTCTGTGAAGGCCGCTGACACAAACGGCTCCCATTCTCTGGTGATAAGTTGTATTCTTTTTGCACAACACTGGCCTGCTTTTTATTTTATTTTTGTGACACTGATCAAATGTAACACCAAGCACTCTAGCGAGACAATAAAGACTTCTTTCAAATACAATGCAATTTACTTCAGAAAGGATTGTAGAACTTGAATTAGTGTGTATGCGTTACCTGCATCAACAACATAACAAGCTTTATTCATGTTCTTTACCTTGTATTGCACTGGCTGTGTTTGTGCTGTGTCTTGTCTTAACATGAGATGTTTGAAAACTGCTTTTCTTTCTTTTCATTTTCAACATTCGAGGCTCTTTTATGTGCCGTATCTTTCCCCCCCTGTGGTTATAGATGCCTCCTCCTCTTGATGCTGCCTGGCGTGGGTGTTTAGAATGTTTTTGTCCTCAGGCATTGAGTCGTTCTGAAAACGAGAATTTCTGAAAACCTGCTTCAGTTGTACACATAAGACCTATTTGCATTCAGACTCTTGACCGTGTTTGTGCGATTCATTTCCTGTCGTCGACAAGACGGTTGCTTTGGGTGCTATTGCGGTGGAGAGATGAATCTTGAGCAATGTTTTTATTTTTATTATTTCACATTTTTTTGTTTGCCTATCCCTTTGCTTCCGACAGCCTGTCTTGTTCCTGGTCACTCGACTGCTGTGAGCGCTGTGCCAGTCAGCTGTGCAAACACTCCATGTTGAATGGCTCTCCAGAATGTGTACTTCTCTGTCAGAGTCCGCCTCATCCCCCAGTGAGAGACGCTCTCTGGTATCCGCCCGGCTATATAACAGACTTTATTACAAAATACAGGTTATCTGCCGAGGCGGTTTTAAAGCACTCTCACTATCAACCTAAAGTTTTGGCGATTTACATGTTTTGAATGTAATTTACGCTTTAGATGAGAGCCATATCTGTTTTGGAACGTGTGCACAGTCTCCAGTTTGCGACTGTTGTGAATAAGACTATAAAACCTATAAAACTATTTATTCTACCGTATTTACGATTGATTAATATCAGTGTTGACACAGGATAGATGTCAATAATAATAATAAGGGGTCTGATGATGAAATCCACTGGCGACACAGCGAACATGCATTTATAGCCGCCTTGTTTGTTGCCAACCTCGTGAGGAAAATAGCGTTATGCCACCACCACAAGTTGCTTTTAAACTCTATTTTTCCCGTTTAAATGTATTTTCTTTCTCCTCAAGGCGTACTTATTTACCGGCTTTCCTTTCCTTACTCAGGAAGTCTCATCGAATCAAGATCTCTTCCACAAGAGAGACTTGACAACAAAATTATATTTATACGGCCTCACAAGTCACACAAAGCGGCCATCGTGCACGCACAGACACTAATTATAACGGTCACAAATATTATTGAAATGCCAGTAAGTAGGACTTTGAGACGGAGGAGCGGGTGTCTCTGGTTTGTTTTTCAGTCCATTACAGTAGCAAGTTATCTTCCCCAAGATCACAGTTGGTATGAGAAACATTTAAAGCACGTCTGAACTGTGATCTGTTGTTACGGTTGTTCACATTCTACACAACGATGTTAAGTGTCTGGCGCAATGGAATAAAAACAATGTCAGTCTGCCTTCTGGATGTAAGCGACGGTCATCTGACCGTTTCATGTAACTCACAGCGGTGAGTGCGATGCATGTCTGGAGTAATGAATGGTACCCAATGGTTTAAGGGTAGCATGAGCATACAGCGTATATCCATAAAGTAGTGCAAATAGTAGAGTGACTCGTATCACGTTTTTTCTGTTATTAAAGGAAAAGTAAGCTCTGTTCCCAATTTTAAGTTAAGTTATAGAAAGGATCACATGCTTGTTTGTATTTTCACATGGCTAAAAGTTGAGCGCATTGAATGTGTTCATGTTTTCTCTTTGGTTCCCAGCTGTCATTTTAAGACGGCTCGAAGGTTCTTATTCTCTCATTGTTTGTCTGGCGGTTACAGTAACAGTTACCGAGCACAAAACGCTTCCCTTTTTGCAAATGTGACTTCCTATTTCTCCTCGGCTTACATGAACCCATGCGTCCCCCCTCCCCCGCTATGTTTAAAGCCGTGGTCTTTCCTCCATCATCACATCATTCCAAACACAATGGGCCAAAAATAGCACAAGTGATTGCAGATAAAGCAAGGTGTTAGGTCAGATACATGGTTAATTAGTTAGAATATGGCTCGCACATTGTGTTTTCTTATTTTGTAGGAATCTCTGTGTGTGTGTGTGTGTGTGTGTGTGTGTGTGTGTGTGTGTGTGTGT
>NW_022280077.1:18296-33131 GCF_004355925.1 Anarrhichthys ocellatus | reverse complement strand
CACACACACACACACACACACACACACACACACACCTCCCTTTATCCCAGACAGCCCATATACTCTGTCCAAACAGGAACAGGCGTCTTCTGCCGTTAGTGAGTTAACAATCATCGTTGTTTCCCTCCTTGTGCTTCAGCTCACTTCCTGTATCCCACACCGCTATTCATTCATTCATTCATTCATGCATGTTCCTTCTCTTTTTCTGGACAGGATTCCCAGACTACACACAATTTCTCCCCAGTGTCAGGGAGCAGAGGAGAGCTGATGGATTATTTGGCTTTAACTGCTCTCTGTTGATTAATCTGTGGCATTAGCTCGCCGTATACAAGAACCGGTTTGCACACGTTAGTTTGTGTGGATGAGGTCATGCAGACCTTCACGCTTTGTGGCCACTCCGCTGAAGGTGACGGGCCTTTTTCATTTACCAAACACGAGGCGTTTACGGGTTAAGAGCCAGATATATTTCACAGGAATCCATAAATTCTGGGTGTCTCCATGCACTCTGATAACTCACTGATATGGGGAGATGAGGACATTTTCATCACGTGAATGCTCGTGGCCACTGTGATGTAACCGTTAGTCGTACCAGGCTTCTTTGTTTAAAAGTATACCGACAGAAACCAGCACTTAGACTGTCCACTGTCAGTAAATATCAGTTGGATTGAAATATATTGGTTCTTGGTAATTTATGAAAAATAGTAAGGGCTCCAAATAGCCTTCAATTTTTATGATCTATTTTTCAGCTATTGTCTTATTTAACTTTATTGTTTTGTTTAAAATGAAAGAATATAGTGTAACTGGCCCATTATAATATACTCAGAGTCCTATCATATTGAGAAGGAAAAGCATCAAATTGTAGGAGAAATGACTAAATGCATTAGATGATTATCTAAATACTTTTCCTTTGAATCAGTAAATGGACTCATTATTTCAGCTCTGAACACTTTGTTGTTGTAGTGGACTCTCTGGACTCCCACTGCATATCATTATAGAATTGATTGGTGAACAACATCCCTGAAAGTGGAGTTTCGTAAAAATCAGACAGCCTGGCTGATGGCCCCCTCACAGGCACCAAGTGGGGCCAGAAAGTGGAAGTAAGCGGCGCGGGGCCTCAGCTCTCGGCTCTCTGCTGTCAGTCAGCATAAGAGACGCAGCAGGAGCTTATTGTGACCACAGTAGAGGGAGAAGAGTGGGTGGAGGTCGGAAGAAACAACGAGCCCGATGTGAGGAAGCAAAAATAAGAATCTGGGTTTGGAAAGTTGCCTAGAGGGCGAATATCGGTCCAGCTTCTTCTGATACTGCTTTATTGTCTGACCACCGTAACCCTTTGATTTGACTTTAAAGGTGGAAGGGTTGCGGTGTATCGCAAAACCAAAAAAAGTGGGCAGATTGAGACAAAGGTGTGCGTTTTCTCTTTCTGCAAACTACACAGGACCGTTCAGGGAGTATCACTCGCCTCCTCGTGGATCGACTTGCACTTCTCCTTTGGAAAATACCAGCAGAAATCTATACCGCTACCCTGTGTGTTGGTGTGCTTTTCTCTTACTCTGTGTGAAGTTAAATGTTGCATGACTTGTACCTAGTGGGATGGATAAACCCAAAACGTTTATCTTGTTTCAACTGTTGGCACATTGGTCAGATATTTTCTTACCCTTGGATGAGAGTAAAATGCTTCATATGACCGAGGTCAAAGAGAAATAAGTCCTGTGGTGTGTTTATGTCTGTTTGACCCCATCAGTCATGCTAGATTACTGGTGGGGCATCTGTGAACTATTAGATCAAAAACCAACATGTCAGAACTATTCCTGTTTTTATTCCTATTAATCTCAAATTTGTGTTTTGCACCATCTGCCCTACTTAAGAGATAACTGCCTGGTTAAAGGCCTTGTGCTGCACATTGCAGCTGCAGCGTAGAACCACGTGGCTAGCAGGTGCACCACTCTGGGGTGTTCATACATGCATAATGCTGTGGACATGTTTTGTATACACGTGCGTCTTGTTCCCAGAGTTTGTCTGGCAGGTGGAATCTGTAGCCGCAAGTCCAATAAGAAAAGGCTCAATGACGTGGCATCTTTTCAGCTACACAAACAAAGTTCAAGGACTTTTACATTTCGTTAAGGTTGCTGATTTTACACAGAGAAATTAGGGGGAACATTTATTTATCCAAATGGAACTTCTGGCCCTGAGGTCAAGACACTTGGCAGGCAGAATCCACAGTTTAATGGAATAGTGCAGCAGTTTGGGAGAGAGCTTATTCGCTTTCTTGCAGAGAGTTGGAAGACGAGATTGAGTCGCACAGCTAGCCTAGCTCTGTGCAAATGTAACGAAAATCCACCAAACAAATATCTTGAGCTCACTCACACGTTGTATCTTGTTTTGATCTGTACAAAAACTAAAGTGTAAAAATGTTGAATCGCTATTTTATTGGGATTTATGTGCCTGGCTATTTCTTGGTCTGGACGAGTTGTCCGGCAACAAGCAGAGACTCCGGGATGAGTGGAATTTGTTTATGCTAAAAAAAAATATCTGAAAACGCAACAATAACCCTTTATTCATAACAATCCCAGTGAAACCGTTTGTGTTTAAACAAACTACACTACTACTAAAATCTAAATGCTTTGAATACAACAGACCAGGATTCAGCAAATTAAGTAGACAAACTGTAAAGTTTACAAAGTAAACAGTTTTTTTCAGCTCTGCTCATTGGCCGCCATACACTGCATGTACTTCCTGGTTAATACTCGCTGACAATATTTGGGCAGCTGTGTATTTCAAAGTGAAACTTTGCTTCACCAGCCGACATCTGCGAACGATGTGCCGCAACTCACTCATGCACAAGTTCTTCATCAGCACTCACGGACCTGCAGTCAGCAGCATGCATCAGCATAGGGAGCGCCAGGTCAAGGACAAGATCACTGGGAGGGCTTTTGTTGAGCTAATGGATTGACTGATAAAACTCTTAACACCCTGGTGAGTTATGGCTTGGAATTCTATGAAGCACGCCGACGTCATCCTTGTTCTCTCCTGTGACGTTCAGAAGACGGTAGATTGATCTCTCTCTCTCTCTCTCTGACATCCAACTTCAGATACTGAAACACTACTACTGAGGTCACGAGTAAGCACAACAGGTCCAACAACAAGGATGTTGTGACTGTGGATCAATACGTGCATTTAAACATTGTTTACAAAGGAGGGCTACATTTTTTTATGTACGGATCCCATGTATTTATGATGCAGCCTAGTCTGTTAATGAACATACAAACATATGTTGTTCTTAACATCTGTTTCTCTTTCCTGAGAAAAACAAACATTCTTCAGATGTGTTTTATGTGAAGTTAAAACTTCAACTTAAAGCCGATACAGTCATTACATGCAAGCTCTTTGTCAGGTGCGCTATCAAGTTGCAGTGCACATGTGGATAACGCTTACAAGAGTGTTTGTCAAACATGCCCCTATCGATTGTTTTCATAATGGATGCCATGATGTCTAGAATTGATTTCTTTAAAAACACCTTTTTGGGGGATTTAACCCATGCTGATCGGCTCATTTTAGTTTTATATTTTATTTCTCCTCATCCATTTCGTGAGGTGACGCAATAGTCATGACATGGCTGCTCTGTACATGAGTGACGTTTCATTATTTGGCTCCAATTTAAGGCCTTAGCTCATTTACACGATTGGAGCATCTCCACCCAAACCTGAAGTTTTGGTTGACGAGAATTAACACATTAACCTCAAATTTGCAGGTTGAAAGACTTTACAAGGAATAGCATAACTCCCTTATGGCTAGAAGTGTGTGATATATTCGCCTCGACATGTTATCCTTGATTCCTTTGCTCTGTCCATTTGATTTATTAATGAGATACGTGGAAGGAATGGGGAGTCGGATATATAATGGGGGTTCAAACAACTAGCCTTTAAAAAGGAACAGACTCGAGGCCTCACACTCACTCACACTGCAGAGAAGGGGCAATAAGTACAGAGAAAAAAACAAAGGTGGATGCCAGGGTGGCTGTGCAGATAGTATAGAAAGTTATACGCATATAGGACACTAAAAAAACACAGAAATGTGAAAACCTGCATTAAATTAAGAGGAAGGGATGAGACGACGTTAGGCAAAGAGGAGAGGTTGTTAAGCTCGCCTCGGAGGTAAAGCACAGCCACTTAGCCCTTCCCCCACAACTCATGCTTCTAGAGAGCAGAGAAGAATAATGAGATTGTATAGATGTACTCCAGACCTCAGGTAATTGTTTAATGCATTTCGTGTACCCATTCAGTTGCCCGGTGGCTGTATGCCAGTAGAGTAGGTTCCTCATTCGCCCTATTACTTAATTAAAAAAAATACACTTTATGTTGATACCACTTGATTTGCAAAAAAAGAAAAGTGACCGCCTTCACTGCCGGCTTAGCTGAGAAGGTGACACACTTTACGGCCCATACTGAGGTGTCAACAACATTCTCAGTCTTCTCTTGAAGTGGTTAACAGTTCAATATCTGTTCCACTCTCATTCTGTTTCTGTGGGAGAGGCATTTCCTTGAAAGACAATGTGATATTACGCAATATATGCAAAAAACGCCTCCAGTTTCACCACCTAATAGTGCAGGGGATACATATAGCTGAATAGAAACCGTATCTGCTTCTTGCTTCTCTTCCTGTGGGGCAGAGTGGGATTACAGGTGTGGTTTCATCTCAACAGGCCTGGAGTCCTACAATCAAAGGCCCGATGGGAAGATGAAAGTCTGTTTTGTTTTGTTTTAGTTTGAAGCTGCCCTTTTCATGAGCTTTGGTCCGTGTGACATCTGTCTGTGTGTCTTAGAAATCAACATTTAGGAGGAACAACATGGTTCTGTGTGGAGATGGGCCAGGAAAATAGCTCGGTCAGAGAGAGAGAGAGAGAGAGTGATGGAGAGGGGAAGATAAAGAGAGTCTGGGGTTTGTTGCTGTGAGGGGTTTTCCAAAAGGGCACAATAAATCTACCAAACCCACATCCCCTCCGAGCTCACGCACAGATGCACACCGGAGATGTTCCTTCTCTCCCTCTAACCTTGTGAATTGTGGACGACTGTACCGCTAACATTGACACTAAGGCTTCGTAGGTGTGTCAGTGACCACCACACATGTGCTTTCTTGGCTTTCAATCATTTCTCATCATCTGATCAATAAATACTGTAAAAAAAAACATTATTTATGTCTTAAAAAAAATGTTACAAAGTACGTAAACACCAAAGCAATGAAATAGTCGGGTAAAAGACAATTAAAAATGCAACAATTTAAAAAAAAAAAAAAAAAAGACACAAAAAGTTTTACTCGTTGAAGTGTTTGTGTTGGCCGTTTTCACAAGCCAGCATTCAGTCCGCTTCGATTGAACTCTGGTGACTTCTGCAGCAGCCTGATGTTTGCTTGACATCTGGGCCAAAGAGAAAATACAGACCACGAAAAAAGTGACGTTTATAAAGTCATTTGCGATGAACTGCAGGAGAAAAGATTTGTGTGCACAGCAGATAAATGCTGAGCCAAAGTGGCCATTTTTCTTTTTTTTGGCACCTGCTCCTTCGTAAACGCCCCTCAGCAAATAATGTCTTTGTTTGGTCGGCTTTAATTTGTGTACCGCGAAACTCATCCAGACTAAATGGAAAAGGAACCAGAAGAATCAATTTCACTGTGATTCGCACCAGCCAAACGGACTGCATGAAAGCGTCCTGAGACGAGCGTATCTAGCGTATTTAATACATTTATGATCTCAGCTTACCAACAGACCACAGCCATTTCCCCTTTCTCATAGAATTTCACAGCCTCTACTTTCTAAAACACCAACCTCTAAATATGTCGTTCCTGATAAGAGCCCACCAAAGGGCAGGTTTCCTCACGTGTTCACAGTAAACTGCCTGGAACCTCAAAAGTAAATTCCAATAAAAAAAACTGAAAAAACAAACCACACAGCTGGTGTGGCCGATAAATAGCTGCTCCTGAGTGCTCCATCATTGTCGATGATATCATCATGTGGTACTGTAGGTTTGGCACAAGTGTAATAATTTAGAAATTCTGCTCAGGAAATTGAAAAAGGAGCTTCTCACCCTTCGCTCATCAGCTTTGTCTTGAAGTACTCTTCAGATCCAATCTCTACTTCAACGTGCTCCAGGTAACCTGATCAGAAAAAGGTCGGGTTAGGATGTGAGCTGAAAAAGAGGACTCACTGGATCCCAGTTGAAGTGGTTAGTTTGGTGTGGATCCAAATCCAGGAAATAACAAAACACACAATGTCATTTCCTTTGTGAAACATGCCATGTTTGAACACATCTTACTTTAATGATGACAACCTGGTACACGTGACTGTCTGTCATAACCAGTATTTTGATATAGAGCCAAATCTGTACGCAAATTCAGATTACCTCAACATTTTCTGTCATTAATAACATTAATTTAGTGCTTTGTGCAGCCCTGGCAGAAGTGAGCGCTCTGTGGGTGATTTCTGGCTTCGTCGCTACTCTACTGTATGGTGTTATTTGCTACATTAGCTTTTTTTTAAGTGTAATTCAAAGTCTTCATCCCCCTTGATTAGTTTAACTTGAGACATTCCGGCTTTGCCTATTAAGTGGTTCCATAGTGAAATACAAGCTGCAGTTGATTGCTTGTTGGATGAGGCGGTGTAATATACACATTATGTATATAATGATACATTATGTTACATTCCCCCCCCCCCCCCCCAATAGACTTACCGTATTGTTTTTGTCCAGATGTGTTTTTCTGCATGGCTGAACCCTGCACCGTGGCGCTAAAAGTGGTCTGTTTATCAGACCGTTGTATTATTTTCAATTTCTGGAAACGTTTTCCGTGGCACCTGCTAACGCGTCCTGCTGTGTTTTTTTGTTTGTCCTCACAGAGAAGCTGGTAGCATACCAGCGGGAGTTCCACGGCTTGAAAGAGCGCCTTCGCGTGGCCGAGCACAGGACGCTGCAGCGCTCGACGGAGCTCAACAACATCCTTGAGCAGTTCAGACGTGCCATAGCCGAGACGAACGGCAGCAAAGATGCTCTCATAAACTTCTCAGGTAACTGACAAACGCAGAGGAAGACTCAGTGAAGTGACATTTTTCCATGGCCGTGATTCTGAGTGGCAGGATACTCGCAGGCTTTTATTGTTAAATCTGTCTCAGTCCACCCTCAAGCCCACTGGGTGGACACAGCAGTCACAAGAACATTTCACTGCTTGGTACTGCTCATTATTCAAATAACAATCTAAAAGTTTAGTTGGCAATTTCTGTTATGACGCTAATGTTGTAATGTGTAGTTCAATGTTTTACTAGTAAGGGCATCACAGTCCTACCAGAGCCCATTAACAGGTGGTGCTTTAGAAGTCAGCATCATTTCACTGCTGTCATCATTTCAATGAAACTAAGAAGAGGACGCTACTAAACTCTTTCAGATGAGACACAGAAGCTACTGAAGGAGCTCACGAGTAGGAAGCCTCTCCAGGTGCCAAATATCTACCACCACCTGCCTCACCTGCTCAACAATGAGGGCAGCCTGCAGCCTGCCGTGCAGGTTGGTCTCGGCCGCACAGGAGGTGAGACGCGTGCACACACACACACACACACACACACACACACACACACACACACACACACACAGCAAATTCAGTACAACAGTAACGTCCCTGATTAATGAGGCCTTTTCTCCAGAGTGTGCAAGCTAAACAAACACCGGGGAGAGAGTCAAGTCTCAACAAGTTTTTCAGTCAGTGACTTGTTCACAACAAGTATCCCCTCTGGACGGAGCTTTGCATTAGGCTCATATTGGAGAAGATTATGTATGGTGTCATTTTTCTATATACGGGATACAAGTTATGTATCCCATCTCTTAGCTTGATCGAACGAGGGAATGCTTCCCTTTTGCTTTCCATCTTACTTTATATTCAGGACATGACGTGTTGCACAAAGGTGCAACACGTCATGTCTAAGCTGAAGTCTGTCGTTTGCCTCTTTCAAAGGAACTATTTCGCTCTTTTCTATTAATTCCTATTTTCAGGAACGGCATT
Source organism: Anarrhichthys ocellatus (assembly GCF_004355925.1). Lineage (NCBI taxonomy): Eukaryota > Metazoa > Chordata > Actinopteri > Perciformes > Anarhichadidae > Anarrhichthys > Anarrhichthys ocellatus. The sequence goes on along the minus strand of NW_022280077.1, from coordinate 25,094 downwards.
TATTTCTTTTTCTTTTTTAAATGCTTCTTCCATTCCTTTGACCTCTGCTATATCAAGTTCTCTCTAAGAGGATTACTTATCTGGCATTGCGAGCGCGATAGAGTGAATTTGGGTGCGAGTTTAGGTGCTGAATAGCTCAAGTGGCGTTTCCACATTCCTAATGACAATTGCCTCGTGGGAAGAACAGACAAACAAATTCGGGAAAATGAAGGAGGGACAAGTCGGGAACAAACCGGAGTTTCTTGTCTTTGGTTTGAAGCTTGTTTGATTGATGAATGCAAGGTATTCCCACAGCAAACACAAAAACAAAAGCAAGGCCCATCTCTACCATCTGTTAGCCATTGCCAGTCTGGATTTAGGAGAAGGTGGGCAGGTATTTGTTACCTTTTTAAGACTCTTTCTGGCCTTCCCTACAGAATGTCTCGCCACGGAGAAAGCAGAGTTTGTTGCTGCCTACTGCTTTTTGTCTCACCAGCTTCCCGACCTGAAACACTATCACTTGTGTTCACTGGAATGCACAACCAAGCTGCCGGTACTGCTACTGGGAATTGACTGTGGAATTTTTTCTGTCACTCATTGTTCTGCTCAGTCTACCTCTGCATCTATCGTTCTCTTTTTTTACTTCCCCCCCTGTTTCCCTACTGGTCTAAGCATATCTGACATACAGTGGGTACGGAAAGTATTCAGACCCCTTTAAATTTTTCACTCTGTTGCATTGCAGCCATTTGCTAAAATCAAAAAAGTCAGTTTTTCTTTTTTAATAAATTTGCAAAAAGTTTTTTTCTGTCAAGATGGGGTGCTGAGTGTACATTAATGAGAAATAAAATGAACTTTTTTGATTTTAGCAAATGGCTGCAATGAAACAGAGTGAAAAATTTAAAGGGGTCTGAATACTTTCCGTACCCACTGTATCTGATATTTATAGCTGTGCAAAATAGGACATCCTCTCACTTTAGATTGTGGATGGGGTCGGGCCTGACTGGAGCTCCTGTTAGACGGAAACCAACAAAAGAGCGTTATTGTAAATGCAGTCTCGCTCGCTCCAAACACACATATGGCCTTTAGCAAGCCGTCAGCTTGCCAACTTGTGCCCTTTTGCACACAGTCAGTACTTATGCTGTTGCCAAGCAGCGCCAGCATTTGTTTACACTGGCCAGCTATTTAACATGTCACAAGCTACAGTTGAAGATCTCTTTCTCTCCCCAATTTGGAATTCCTGGTGCTGCTGAATCTTGTGAGGAGAATGTAGACCAGGGGTCAGCAACCATATTAGTAGGGTTTGCCATTTTAATAATGTCGTCTTGATCAGTTTTGCCATATCAACGTTACGGTTAACATTATGTTTAATTATGGCATCCATTAAAGTTTAAATTTCCAACATATCTGTACTTTTATTCCATCCATATAGGCAACATGTATAGCAACATGCACAACATTTTTCTCCCATAATCAGGACATTATAATTACATTACGAGAGCACTCTACAAGAAGGCTGCCATCCTTTTTATGAAAACCTCCAAAGCCAAGTTCAAATCATTAACCCCATCAACCTTCCAGCAATCTTGTTTATCAGAAATGAACGAAACAAATCCTCAGAAGAAAGGCAACAAGTAGGAGCCAATCAGAGGTCTTTGTGGAATGTGGGTGGGTCTCCCCCAAACCCCGCTGCTCTCTGTGCAGGCTCAGTTTCTGCTTTGGTGTGAAAGAGGTGTCAATTGACGGTGACGTCATGGTTGCATATTTGTTGATTCTGTCTTTGCTGGTTAACCCGTTCTATATTTTCTTGCCTCTGATATCTTTGCTTGTATCAGCAGAGGGTTCAGTATGAGATAGAAACCTTTGCTTCTCTTGGTTCCTCATTCAGTTTAAGTGGTAGAAGTTGTAATTCTCAGTTCATTAATCATCACAATCTAATCAACAAGATCTAATTTGAAACTAATTACAACCCTGTGGGTTTGTAACACACTCGTACCCCTTTTATAACCCAGTGATCCCCGTGTCCTCACATCGGGTTGTGCTACAATCTCGTACCTTGTATATCAAACCTCACCCTTTGTGTAGACTTTTTTTTTTGGGCAAAATGAATCAGTAAACGCAAACCAAAGATTTCATCCATCACTGATTTCCCTTGATTTTTGAAAAGAACATCGCCTCCTTCTTGTTTCAGTGTGGGCCCTGGTTGGCTAGCTGCATCGCTGCGATGCTACACTGAGGAAAATAAATAGAAATAGGGCTATGTCCTATTTCTATCTTCCAGCTGCAAGCAGCTACGCATGGCACAGCATGGTGCAATCCACCTGCCAATGTGTGCACGCAGGGTGACGAAAACAGCTGATGCCCGCACGTTGACGTTGGAATATAATGATCAGGTTTGAGGCATTTTGAGTTGCTTGTCAGTTAATTAGCATGTGCCACCTGTGTCTATGTTCAGCACTCGCCTACAGGCTGTGAAGCTTGCACCGTTGATCTCCTTTTGGGATATTGTGAATTTCTTCATTTCAAAGGAGTATTGCTGTTTCTGCAAATGTCGCCTCTATACTTTGCTGGTTGGATGATTCCACCCATATAGTAATAATAATAATAGTAACCGGATACTATAAACATAGCATGTGAGAGACGTGACCTTTTTTACAAACACGAATTTTAATAGGTGATGTTGATCCTTTCAGGGTGTGGATTGTACGCACACACACAGTGTCTGTCAGGCTCTGTTAGACCATGAAAGCTTAGACGTTTAAAAAAAAATATATATCTTTAGTTCCATAAAATACAGCACCCAGATTACTCAGGAAGCCTCTCACCCCGAGCAGCGAGGTGGCCCCTTCCTCCCCGGCTCAACGGCACCAGACAGAGTTTTAGCGATCTTAAGTCTAGCTAGCTAATGGACAGAGTAGGCTATTTGTGTCCAGACAGGAGAATCTAGCAGAGCTTCCCGAACTTCCGACTCAGACGACGCCGATACCGTGTCAGCTAGAGGCAGAGGCAGAGCGAGGGGCAGCACAGCAAAATAATAAGAAAAGAGAAAATGCAGGCAGAGGGCAGGTTGTCTGTAAATACAGACTTCTGTTCTGTCATACGTGATGATGGAGTCATACTTCTGTATGATTCTTTATACACCGTTTGTTAGGAAAATCCCACATTGTGCCTTTTTTTTAAAATTGATAATTAAAAAGGAACTGCTTCAGTTTTAGTTAGTTAATGTAATATCAAAAGCAAACGCATGTTACTGTATAAATACAAACAAGGTTATCAAATATGTAAAAAAAACAGATTCAAACCAAATGAAAAACTCCAACACCAAGTTGATGGATATAGTTTCTTTTTTTCTCGAATAAGAATAATCTATATACATGTGTGCTCTCTAAATGTAACACATTTGTAATATTTTTTTTAATTTTTCATTAACATGCAGGCTACTCGTACATCATTATCTTTAATAAGTTTAATTGGTTAATTATGGGATTTTTCAAAGTGCGTGTTATTTGCTTGAGCACATACGCTTACATCATTAATCCCACTGTAAGCAATGATCTAGTAGTGTCACTAACTGTAACCCTAAATAATGTTTAGCTTTGGTCACTAATCGGGGAAAACATCAACAACGATCAAGCGTCAATTTTCTGGATATCACAAACGTAGCTCCTTTACGTGTATCGCGTGCCAGATCAGCTCTTTTCACTGATGTGACAGAGAAGAGAGCAGACATGTAGATTGTTGTTTTCCTCTGAAGGACATAAAAGGAATGGCAGAGTGAAGCGTCCAGGCTGATCAAGGGACACGGGGAGGGGCAGTGTTGGAGTCGGTCCTTCTCCCGCTGCACTCTCATGCATTACCACTCATTCACTGTCTGCCACCTTCCCTTATTCTGTCAGTCTGTCTCTTTTCCTTCCTCCCACACACTCCTTTCATCCTCGACCTACTTTCTCAGTGGCGGTGGTGGTGGGTGTCGCTCGCTATACGACACGGAGCTTAGTGCGAGAAACACAAAGCAAAACTGGGACAGATTCTCCACGCTGCACAGATCCCTCTGCGCCCTTTCCCGAGTCCACTGTGCCACTCGCTCATTCTGCACCTCAAGTTTGTGCCCCCACATCAGCTCAGTCAACATCCCCCCCCTTTTTAAACTTGCACATGCCCGCATTAGCCCCCGGGTTCATGAACTTCACAACTTTAACTTGCTATAGAGCAAGAACTCTGTAACCTCCTCTTAAAAAGTACTGCACATTTTATGTAAAACATTATGCAAAACCGCCCTCTGTTTCGAATGCAGTAAAGTAGTATAGCACACATATAGGAAGAGAAAGCTAAACATGACAAAGAAAGCACACAGGCTGGTAGTCAATGTCATGCTGCTATTTTGATTTATTTTCATTAGCTTGAAGAAAACACTGTTTCATTCAGAATATGGTTCTGTCGCACCGGTGCCAACTTACTCTGCTCTCTCTCGTTCCCTCACGCCATCTTTCCCTGGTGAAAGTGATCCTTGTATCCTAGTGAGTAGAATGAACTCATTTTATGTCTGCAACAGTCTGTTGTGTTTCCCTCAACCACTTGATGACAATAGCCACTCTCTTTTCCTCTTACTGAAGTTGTCTCATCAGCTTCATATATGAGATCAGTTGGTTTTGCTGACAGTCGGATTAATCGACAAAAGAATGAATGATGGTTTCGGTTGATTAATTGACTGATTAACTGCTTGGTATCAAGTAATTAAACATCCGCCTTTTCCAGCTTCTCACAGTGTAACACAATGTAATAACTTTTGATAGTTTTTTTTATAGATAATTACAGTCAGAGTTGTCCGACCCTCTCTGAAAAGATCTGCTCTCCAGTGTCTTCTTCTAGTTGCTGTTGCTCGTCTGGCTTTGTTTACTTTGCTGGTAGAACAAGCTCATAAATTAATTTAGCGATGCATTGCGGATCTCTAGATCTAAAGTCCAAACATGATTGGCTTTTAGTGGTTTATTCAGTGACTCTATTTAGCTTACGTGGTGTACGATTGTAGTTTAAAGACACTTCTTTAAACATGCACCATGTTAGTGCAGATTCCAAACTATCAGACGTACGGCATGAATTGCTGTTCTTGTGAGTGTTTGGCTAATGTAGTTAGACATTGTCTAACGGGTAAAGATGATTTGGTTTTGGTTCCACCTCTGCAGCCTTCCTGTTCTGACCTCAGACCTTTTTTTCCCTCAGTTACCATGGTGATGGGGATCCCCACAGTGAAGCGGAAGGTGAAGTCATATCTGTCAGAGACGCTGCGGTCGCTAATAGACAAGCTGTCACCAGAGGAGAAACTCGACTGCGTCATTATTGTCTACGTTGGGGAGGTGAGATCTCATATTTGTACAGCATGAGTCATAGAATGATGCTTCTGCACAAAGAAAAGGGTGCGAAAAGGGTCTGCGTGTCTAATGTGTTGTCCTTGTTTTGTTTCCGCAGACTGACGTGGAATACGTTCACAGCGTGGTAGCTGTCTTGGAGAAAGAGTGAGTACACACCTCTGCTTCCTGACAGACGCACAGAAAGGTGGAAATATTGGGCCTCAACAGTGCCGACGCACAGATCTGTGCGTTCATCCCGTGCGGATCCATTAATCATTTTTTACCCAAATTTGTTCGTAGTTTATGTACAAGCTTGCTTCACACCGTTTAACTAAATGCATGACATTTTAAAACTGCATTAGTTAAAAGGGGCTTGGATAAACAACAATATTTAAAACCGTTAACTTACTAATGCGTTGGACAACTGTATAAAATAACCATCATGTTGACGTCCATTCATCCTCCTCAGTTATTGTCACAATTAAAACTGAGTGTCTCAGTCCCAGCTTACAAAGGAGCATATGAGAAATGTGACAGTTTTGGTTTTCATTGTTTTTATTGACATGGTCTATAATGATCTGCTACTCCCACCAATTTCTAGTGCCACGAATTTGCGCAAATGTAGCCAATGTTAATTGGTAGCCAACTGGTTAATTGGTAGCCGGTTAATAACAGGCACGCAGGGAATATACTGTACATGATTGCAATTTACCTCCAAGCAGGTGTTAACATGGCATATGTAGCCTCACTGGAAGATATACAAGCACGTCTTTGAGCGCATATTAAGAACATTTCTACACACGTATTAGTGGTTGAGGCCCATCGTGACGGAGTGAGAGTGAAGTGTGTGTTTGTGTGTTTCACCATATCAACATGACCATCTTTCTTCAGGTTTTCTACGGAGCTGAGTTCAGGCTTGCTGGAGGTGATCTCCCCGCCGGCTGCCTATTACCCCGAACTCGCCAACCTCAAAGAGACTTTTGGAGACTCCAAAGAGAGAGTCAAGTAAGCCATTCACGTAGCCGAGACGTGTGTGTTATCTGTATGTTCACTGCTCTGACATCCAATCAGGATGAAAGAATGTGAGAGAAATCATTATGGTAATCGTGCTGAAACCAGGGAAATGGACTGCAGGAGCTGTGAAGAAGTAGAAGGATGAGTCAGGGAGAAAGTGGGAGGGAGTGAGCAAGCGAGAGCTTTTAGGTCGGCTGCCGAGGTACTTAGTATTCCACAGGCATTTCTCAAAGTCAGATCAAGGTCATCAGCAGCACCCTCGATCTCTCTCTGTAGTGCTCCCTCTAATTATCCTCTGTACTTATATTCTCTTTATAGTCGGCTATCAACTGGCTTCATTAGAAATCTGTTGATGCTGTGTTTTTTTGCTTACTACATAGAGTACATACTCTGATAATACCCTTTAGGCCCAGAGGGGGGGGGGGGGGGGGGGGGGGGGGGGGGGGGGGGGGGGGGGGCG
>NW_022280077.1:0-18196 GCF_004355925.1 Anarrhichthys ocellatus | reverse complement strand
GGGGGGGGGTGGTGCGTGTGCGTGCCAGTGCCACCTTCAACACCTGCACCCTGGTGAACGGCCATGAGTCGGACTGCAATAAGGGCAGATCATGCCGATCAAATCATTAGTGTGACAGCATCGCTCTATAAACTATTCAGAGTCTTTTGTTCCGTGTACCTGGGATTACCTGATTTGCACAACTGAGTTGTTTGCATGTGAAGCAGTGATTCTTATGTCTAAGAGGGAAACCTTTCAAATACAGCGAGGTGACGTGAGTTTTCATTCATATATAGTTTCATCATGCGTGTTGATGACTTCTTTCTTCTTTGTTTTAGATGGCGAACCAAGCAGAATCTGGACTATTCCTTCCTGATGATGTATGCTGTGAGCAAAGGAGTTTATTATGTCCAGGTATGTCCTTAAAGAGATAAATGAATAAAAGGAATGTTTCCATAGCAACTCTCGCTGGAGCGCATTTATGAAGGGCTTCAGTTACTCGTGTGTGTCAGTGTCGGTGTGAAAGCCTGTTACCAGGCAAACACTGGTTTGCTTTTAGTCTGGAGCATGTCATACCAAAATTAAACATGGCGAGTACTTGAAGCAAATGCGTGTTGTTGCAGTCATTCATCAGAGCCGGTGTTGTTTCTCATCAGACTGGGGGCCAGTTTCACTTCTTCTTAGCCTAATCCTCTGAGACTTCTACAGCTCTTATCTGTCCTCTTGGCTAAACTAGGTGTCCAATTTGGGAATGTTTATACAAATGTTTACTCTCAGCAGATTTGAATAGCTAACACCAGCCGTCTGCAGTTTCCGTTTCACTGTGTTGTTAATCACCCATCTTTCCCCTCTCATTCACGGCGTGTGTCATTTCCATTCTTTGCTCTCACCTGAAGGGAAGAGGTAGTGTCTGTCTACTCTAGTTTAGTGTAGCAACATAGAAGTGTGTCTTAGCTCAGTTCAGAGTGTAGTCCCCGAGTCCCCCCTCCTGCTTCTCACCCTCTCCATCTACATTATTCGTCAACTCTTAAAAAGTATTTTCTCCCGTCTGTCTGTGCCTCTGTTCCCTCAGCTGGAGGATGACATTGTGGCCAAGCCCAACTACTTTGCCACTATGAAGAACTTTGCCCTGCAGCTCTCGTCAGAGGACTGGATGATCCTGGAGTTCTCTCAGCTGGGCTTCATCGGTACGATACATTAAGCATGCGATCAATACTCGGTATCCACCGGGCGGGGGGGTCTGTCGAATGCTGCAAGATCTGCAAAGCCAAACCAGTGGCCTTGCTTGCTAAACTGTCTCGCAAAAGTGATCATCAACTCATTCTCTTAACTCAGGATTTTCAGATCCACTCGGCAAAGCATTCACGTGCTCTGAGACTTGTTGGATTTATGATAAACAGCCAAATGCACCAATGATGGATCTGCAGCAGCCAGTGAAGAAAAGATGGAAATGATATTGATCGGCATAGAACTTAGGTCATTGTAAAGTACTATGATTTGGCAGGGCACATCACTACAATATGTAAATGAGGAGTGGGTATATTTTTAGTCCAAACAAAACAATTCTTGTTTTTGTTCAGCGTAATGGTTTAATCATCTCGTTGTTAATGATGCTGAATGCTTCTGTGTAGAACCAATGAATGTCTGTAAACCCCCTGATTCTCTCTTTCCTACAGGGAAAATGTTCCAGGCTCCGGACCTGAACCTCATTGTTGAGTTCATTTTCATGTTCTACAAGGAGAAGCCCATCGATTGGCTGCTGGACCATATTCTCTGGGTGAAAGTCTGCAATCCTGAGAAAGATGCGGTATGCACTGTGATTACTGTATAGATACGAGTGACCTTGTAAGGGGAGTGGGTGTAGTCATTCCTCCCTTGTCCTTTTTTTTTTTTTTTTTTTTTTTTTTTTTTTTTTTTTTAAAGAAACACTGCGAGCGGCAGAAGTCCAGCCTACGTGTGCGGTTCAGACCTTCCCTGTTTCAGCACGTGGGACTCCATTCTTCTCTTGCTGGAAAGATCCAAAAACTCACAGTCAGTCTCACGCCCTCACAGTTATTTATTTGCAAGAATAGTAGAGGCTACTTCCTGTGTAGAAACGTTGATTTCCCCTCTGTCTGTGTCTGTAGGACAAGGACTTCCTGAAGCCACTGCTCCATAAGATGCACGTCAACCCCCCAGCTGAGGTCTCTACTTCAGTGAAGGTATCATGACAGGGTTCCAATAAAAGATATTATCTCTGGATCTTTTGCTTTACAGTTAGTTATCTATAGTTTCAACCTGCTGTGTTGAGGAATTGTATGCACTCATTTCAAAATCCGAGCCAACACAAAGTGACATTACAATAAATGTTTCTCCGTTTTTAATCATATGTGAACATGGACATGTGAACAGCACTGATTATATCTCTGTGTTGTTGTCCTCGTATTGTATTTATTATTTCTATGCAATATGGACCTATTTGTATATTCTAATTCATTAAAACAATCATAAAAGCAATAATTAATTCTTGTAATAACCCCCAACTTCAAAATCAATCAAGGTGGAACAACACATGTGTTTTGTGTTACACAGGTATATCAGGGTCACACGCTGGAGAAGACGTACCTAGGAGAGGACTTCTTCTGGGCCATCACTCCCACTGCAGGAGACTACATCCTCTTCAAATTTGACCGACCTGTTAGCATAGAGAAGTACGTACGAAGGCCTTTATGTGACTGTGACATGTTTGTGTGCACGGCCTCTTATCGCTTGCATTCAAATCATTTGGGGAGCGCGCATATCATTCATATCATCATGATCATAAGATTTCCACATACGGGCACATGCAAAGATCTTTTCACTTTGTGTGTGTGTGTGTGTGTGTGTGTGTGTGTGTGGGTCGAATGATTTCCATGCGTGTGTGTGTGTGTGTGTGTGTGTGTGTGTTCAGGGATCAGGCTGAGCTAATGAGAGTGCTCTAAAATAAGCATTCTCTGGCCTGCCTCCTACTCTCTGTGGAGCCGGGGTAGAGTGGGAGAAAGATGGTGAATAGAAAGAGAGCTGATAGCGAAATTGACAGCCCGCATCAGAGCAGACCTGAAAGCGATGTTAATATTTGGTCACGGGGATATTCATTTTACAGCGATGAATGTATCCGCTGCTCTCGTAAAGATAATGTTCGGTCAGCGAGACGAGTGTGCGAGTCTGTCAGTCACTCAGCAAGTAAGTGGCAGTGAGTGGGACAGGGCCTGTCTAGTGTTCTACTGTCTGACTCTGGAGTGTTTTGTCTGCTTTTGAATGGCACCAATTAATGGCACCAACTGGTTCAGAGTCTTTTGCTATGCTGATTAGACAACATCTCATCAGCAGTTGGTCAGGAGATACAAAATGCTTTATGATCCGTCACTGTCTTTGTCTCTGGCGGGCATTCTTCCCCCGTCTCCTACTCTCCGGCTGTTAAAACATTTAACACGAGTAAATTCGGTGCACCAGTGATCTGAAAACAACCTTTTTCTTTCGGATAAAGTAAGGAATTCATGGTTGTTTTATTTCTTCTTTGAATCTGACCCTAAATCTGAAGTGCAGCTCATATTCCACACTGTGCGCATGCTTTGTTGAATCAAATCATACTCTCTGTAATATACTGAGATCCCTCAGTAGGCTAAAATGGAAGATATACTGGAATTTCTGTTCAGAGCCTGTAGCTATAACCTGAATATAAGATCTGAGAAGCATAAGCTTTGAAAGTATATCCCACTCACCGTTAACCCGATGACAAAAGGGGTGTGCACACTTTTGCAAACCCACATTTTAATTTTATAAACATAACTTGCCTGACTAACCTACTGCCCACAAGTGACTTGAGATTTATTCGTCTTTATTAAACAAGGACCATGCACAGAAACAATAATCTCACATTCTTCTTCTTTTCGTTTCACTGAAGCGTGATGGTTATATGACAGTTTCCCCATTTCTTTACACAGTCCTTTGTATTTTTATTGAACACTGCAAGGTCCTTTTGAGTTGCAAGGGTTGCGTAGTAGAGGGCAGACGAGGCAGTCTCACATTGAGCAGAGATGATTTATGGCAGACCGAACACTAAACCGTTCATTTACATGCAACACCATTGCATAGTCTCTATGTCACTATGTAATGATGGGCCGTGTGCATCTGAGTGGCAGCTTATCATGAGGGCAAAGTGCAAAAATACTTATCCATGGACGTCAATATTAAAAATGAATGCTTGATTTGGTTGGCAGGTTCCTGTTTCGCAGTGGTAATCAAGAGCACCCGGGGGACAAAATCGAGAACACAACAGTGGAAATACTGCCTGTTTCGGTAGGGGCACACACACACACACACACACACACACACACACACACACACACACACACACACACACACACACACACAGTCTGTAACCCTTCTGTGCTGTGCAAACGGTTTTGATTAAATTCCATTGAGTGGTTGCTCTTAGGACATAGCCTATTGATTATTGACAGAATCGTTCGCTGCGATACATTCTGACACTGCGATTCACACTACCAGTCTCGGCACAGATACTAGCATCTGCTCAAATGACAAATCATTAACAATTCAGCTTGTCTCATATGTTATTCTGCTATCCATCTTTCCCTGTGTTCGTATGTTAGGAACCTGGACTGCAGACCAAAGAGAAGTACAAGCGAACTGAAGACCGCTTTTACAGGATCGGTAGGTGGATTTGACTGACTTGCTGTGTGTGTGTGTGTGTGTGTGTGTGTGTGTGTGTGTGTGTGCGTGTGCGTGTGCGCGTGCGTGCGTGCGTGCAAGTGCATACAAACACACTGGAAAAGCCCGGGCAGATTATACAATACACCTACAGTGATAGACAGACGGTGTGTGAAATGTTCTCAATCACTGCCCTTTTCTTCTAAATGTTATCTGGAGTTTTCTGCTCTTCCTGCAGATATTTTTTGTTTGTTTCTTAGCTTTTTTTGAAATGTGATGGTTGAATAAAGTTCATAATCTTCCAGTGAGTCAGTTAATAAATACCCAAGTTAAATATTGACTGTGTATTGTACCCCATCTATAAATATGATTAATAATACCTCCCATGTGCTTTGTGTGTGTGCTTAAACACACACACTTTTTGCTTGCTGCTGCTACAAACAAATTTCCGCCTGGGGATGAATAAAGTATACATCTATCTATCTATCGACACAGGTCAGTTTGAGAAAGGTGTGGCCGAAGGTGCTGTAGATCCTTCTTTCAATCCCATCATAGCACTTCGGCTTTCAGTTGTCAAAGACTCAGCAGTGTGGGCCATCCTCAGTGAAGTAAGCCAATCACACACCACGCCTGTTTTCTTCTCCTGTCAAATCCGATCATAAAAAACACTTTTCTCCAGACGCTCACTGCCTCCTTGTTTTTATCCATTTACACATGTGATGCTCTGCTTTCCTCTTGCAGGTACATATAAAACGGATAGCTGGCTGACTGTTCTGGAGCGGGCACATGAATCATGGCCCTTGGGGGACCAAAATCCTCCTAGATTGCTTACGCAGGGCCTCTGGCACCCAGCAACCAGCAGTGAAGTCATGAGAGCCCGCTAGAGTTGCCCATCTGAGCTTGTCTGAGGAACGCCACCTCTCTGTCCCCGCTGTTCCTAATGTACTTTGTTTTGCTTCTCATTGATCGATTTCTCCATTTCTTTCTGCATCGCCCCCGCACTCTTGTGCTCTTAATCATTTGTGAGAATGTGAATACTACTGTCTTAAAGAACAACCGTGGAGTGTGTGAAGACATCTGTTCCCAGCTCCCGCTCTCAAAGTGACTGATGTTCAGCAGCTTTGAACACAATCGGACAACGCTTGGACTAACGAGGACAAATCATCACATCTGGGGAGAACCAGTCAGCTGGCCCACTGGTGTAGATGCTGCCAAATCCTCCTCCTGTTACTCAATGCTGCCACCTTGGGGCCAGCTGGGGCATTGCACTGTCACTAGCGCCCCAGCAGAAGCCCACGATGGTCAAATATGTTGTGATCACTAACAGCCAGTTGCTCTCTGTTCTCGACAGAGATGACGGAGCTCTCGAGCAACACCAGCCCGAACGACGACGCTTCCCTCACTCCCAGAGTATTGTCAGCAGCCACGCTCAAATACTCCACTTGTCCTGAAAAACAAACTCAGGATGAGCTCACTGTTCCTAAACCCTGCCTGTAGCCGGTCAGTAAACAACTTTGACCCTACCGTAGGCCAGATTCCATGGTAACTACCCCAATCCATCAAGAAAAGTACCACGACACTATATCTGTCTCACCTCCTGTCTGACAGGCTGTGTATGACCTCAGTGTCCATTTATAGTAAACCAATCAGACATTGCCTTGGCGTCATTTTCCTGAAGGAATATATTGTTATATTGATATATTATTACAGCTTTGACGATCTATGAAGGTGACTTAATTTATTTGAAATAAATCTTTAATTTGTACAAGAGGTAAAATATATTTTTATTCTATTAAGAGATGTTTATGGTAGTTCAGAGTTCAGAGTTTTATTTGTGTAATTTTTTTTTTTTTCAAAATCACTACTCTACATTTTCCTTTCATTATTGCAGCTACTTGCGAGGTTGCTTTTGTCTGCTGGTGCAAGTAGCTTGGTTCGGTCTGTACCAGTTTCTTTCCACTTGAAGTGAAACGTAACAACTAAAACGATTTATTTTGATTTCTTGAAGTCTGAATGGTTGGAGAGAGATGAGAATAGATTTTCTTGAAGAAGTTGTGGGTCAAAATTGGAAAAAATGTGCCTTATATCCAGGTCCCTTGAAATTGTCTCAGCAACATTATTCCAATCTCTCGCGCTTGCCTACACTTTGATTGCTGGATATACTAATATTTTTTAAATAACACACACTGTCCAATTAGGGATTGGGTGTTAACAATATTTCTGTGTTGCGCCATGTGAAAGTGATAAAAAGAGTGGGTTTTGTACCAGATTACCATCTGAAATGGCATGATTTGCACTGCTTTTTCACTATTTTTGTTATCACCACACGCTTCACCATTGCATAGACGATGCTCATTTCACTGACTCCTCCAAATCTACATAACAATCTTTTGTCTAATCGAGTATCTGTTTTGTGATTGGACAAAATACTATGACTACTGATTATTGCAAAGTGCGCCTTTTTGTTGTATGATTTGGTTTCTGTAATGTAGTACTTTCACTGATTGCAAATATTTAAATAAGCATTATCTGTCTTTCTGTCTCTCACTCTCTCGCTCTCCTGCCTCATTTAATAGTTTATTGAAATTCACTTGACATGTTTTGTGTTCGTGTGCGTGTGGCCAATGTTTTGAGTGGAAGCCATTTAAATGAAACTTGACTCATTTTGCATCTTAATGGTTTATTTAAGTGCCTTTTGGTGGAATAGATTTTTTGCTAATCTTGTTCACATGCATGATCATTATTTGTAGTTCATGAACAATGTTTTTTTTTTTTTTTTTGGTCAGAGCAAGCTCCTCCACCCCTCTGATCAAAACCATCCATGCTAGAGCTGTAGTCAAGAAAACAGATTTTTAAGCTGAACGCTTGATCGCCGCTTCTTCATCAGATTATTTTTTTTTTAATTGGGAGAAGATGAGAGCAAGCCACCTAAATGGTGGAACATGTTTTAAAAAGGGGAAAGACATTTTCAGTACTGCCAACAGGATCGGCTTCTCCCTCTTGGCCTGTATGCACAGACAGGAAGTGAATGCATGAAAACAGCATGAACAGTCATGAATCTCCCCCTACTGTATTCGGTGGAAGTGGACTAGGGACAAAAGAAGAAGGGAACTCTTCCCTTGATTGACAACCCCATGCATACACCTATCAGTTCATGTGCCTTCATCGTGCACATGTGTATGTCTGCTTCTGATGTTTTTGAAATCATTTTTCATGGAGATCTTTGAAATAAATGATAAAAATTGTTCGAAGTCATAGCCATTTTCTGTGTTGTGATTTTGTTCTACTTGCATTACTAATGCCATTTGCATCACCAGGTTTGATTTCGGAACATTTGTAAAGCAAAGTAAATCTATTGCGAACATGACCAGAAGATCCATGATAAGTAATTTTGTTTTAGTTTTCACAATTAGACGTTTTGTTTACATAAAAAGAAACTACAAACCTTCCCAGCATGCACTTCTCTGCGCCGATGTTCTTCCGTTTTCCCATCATGCAGTTTGAGAAACATGGCGGCTGAGAGCTTTCATAACATTGGTGCCACCGTTAACTAGCGCATTCTTGCTCTTGCGAATTTATGAATAAGTGAACATTGGTGTTAAAGTGGATTCTGCAAAATGCCGAAATATTACGAGGACAAAGAGGAAGACACCAGAGCCTGCTCCGGCATCAGAGAGGACTTCAAGGCGTGTCTCCTTCAGCACGACTGCGTGGTAAAGGTAAGTGAACGTCCTCTGATCGTAACATAAGTAAGATGTAATAAGTACATGTTTGAAACGGCCCGTTGTTGGACCATATTAATGTTAACGTTAGTCTACAACTGCCTGGAGTTGAACAGTCACCTTTAAGCCACCTAAATTGAACCGTAACCCCAACCAGTCACCTCTGTAACAACCAACCACAAGCAGTTTGTAACAAACCGGAACTGAACGTAACGCCGAACTCGACTGTAAAAACGGACCTTTTAATATCGAGTTGATGTGAGACGCGGTTCAATTTGGTGTCAACTTTACTCCTTATTATAGAATACGTATTGCTTCGTTTGCTAGCTAACAAGCTAACGCAATGCCGGTAACCATAACTACTTAAGATGATTAAGTTATAGTAAGCTAAGCTACTGCTCTGTCAAAGCATCTCGCACCATCAGAAAGCATCGGATGCATTACAAGCTTAGATTTACGTGTTCAGTGTTAAACCTTGTTCAAACAAGTCAATGTGACTTGTACATCAGGTTCTAATATATTTGTGGGAGAGAATGCACATTGTGCTCATGGGAAGTGCTTAGTGTATTATAACTGGTTTCTTAATTTGTCAGGGGGGGAAGCTGCCCAGTGAGTGTTTGAAGGAAGGCCACTGCAAAGCCCTGCAGACATCCTTCTTTGAGTGCAAAAGGTCAATGGTGAGTCAGCAGTAATTACATTGCACTTCTGAAAACATTTGTGCAACAAGGAACCGGTGGGATGTGGAGGAGTAAAGAGTGCAGGGAATGTTTATCTTCCTCTTGCCATTTGTGTCTGTAAGCTGTGTTTTCCCATGGTGACCAGAAGCATATTGAAAACAAATGCCTGATGTTTACATTAAATTTTACACAAAGATAACTCGACTTGTTTTTAAGCTGCGCGCTGACCAATGTCTGTCCTCTTCTGACAGCTGGACAATAGGTCGAGATTCAGAGGAAGGAAAGGCTACTGAGGAACCGCCTGATGCAGCCGCGTGGTAGAGTGAATGCTGGAAGAGCAAGTGTTAACACGTCTAATGATTCAAATCGTCCATCAGCGCTGCTCACGGGTCAGTGCAGTATCACAACCTCATCTGAAGCGCATGTTTCAAGGAAGTGGGGAGGAAAGGACTACCAAATGTTAAAAGAACAATGTACGCAAAAGGATTACCAACTCTGCAACATGTAGTGCTGACAAACCCTGGAGCTGTTTTCTTTGTGTGTGTGTGTGTGTGTGTGTGTGTGCTATGAGAAACTTAATGTAATGAATAAAATGTAAAGAAAGAGTTTATTACACTTTAAATAAAGTTCTGTCATCAAAACACATGATTTCTAGTGTAAAAAACTGTTTCTATGACGACGTCGCACAATTGTGGTAAACCATAACATTAACATCATTTTAAAGCGGCCATCATCATCTGCTTGAACTTCTCCATGTCCACCTTCTTCATGATGCAAGCCATGTGAGCCTTCTTCAGAAAGCCCACAGTGTCCATGATCATCATGCCTCTGGTGTGCGTGCCCGTCAGCTCTACGCTGACCGGATAATGGTCGCTTTCTGTGATGAACGAGTCGTCCACGGCGGCGGCCATGGCGTACGAGTCGCTGGAGACTAAACCTGTGCCGGTGACAAACTCCTTCTGCAGGTGCTTGCTCTGTGACGCCTTGATGCTGTGCTGGAACACCCGCGCCATGAAGTGAGCCTTGTCGGTGTCCTGCCCCAACCAGGCGTCGCAAAACTCCTGTCGACACCAGAAAAAATGTGAACACAGAGCAGGATTGTGTCTCTGATGAATACGTTGATGCATTAACTTATTAAAAAGGGTTATGTGCTGTAGTTAGTCTGAGGAATTAATGTTACAATGTGTAAAACAGCCTTGCCCAGGATAGCTTGCTGTAGCAGGTGAACTCCCAGCAGGCCAAGTAGGTGGGACACTGGTAGTCGTTCAGTACGATGTACGCAGCTTCTGGATCAGCAGTGAAATTGAACTCGCCGCACACCGTGGTGTTTCCTCGAGCTGAAGGAGAAAAGAAAGACACTGATTACACACTGAACGCCACCGTTACAGGATGTGGACAGAATGAGAACACTTGAACAGACAAGGATTTAAATTCTGAAGTTGTTTGATTCAAATTCCAAACACTGGCGTCACACTTAGGGCTGCAGCTAATAATCGTATCTCGATTAATTGTCTCGTGTTTTTGTCAGAATAGCAGAAACTTATGGAAAATATTGACTTGTTTTACCCGACAAACAGTCCAAAACCCCAAAATATTCAGTTTATAAAGCAGAAAATCCTCACCCTTATCCTTATTAGAGGTGCACCGGTGAAAGAAATGGAAAAGTCCATTTCCTCAAAGTACATTATTTTGTCTAACCCTCTAATACTGCATCACCTTCACCACCTTTTGGTTCAAGTTCATGATTTCACTGACATTCGGTGTTGCCTCCCATGATGTAGAGCCCTCGGAGTTTGCTCGGTAGAGACGGATCCATCCTCACAGCCAGAGCCAGGTTGGTGAGAGGGGCCGTGGCAACCAGAGACACCTGGGGAATAAACCTAGACTTACAGACCTGAAAGGGGCAAACACACACACACACACACACAAACCTGTCTAACACCTCTCTCACCTCCCCTGGGTTCTCATTGACAATCCTGATCATGGCCGACACAGCGCCCTCCTTCTGAACCAGGTCCAGACCGGGAGCGTTGGGGTCAGGAGCGTCTCCCAGCCCGTCCTGTCCGTGGAAGTGTCCCGCATCAATGCTTTTCCCGAGGATCGGCTTAGCTGCACCTTTAAACACTGGAATCTGAGAAAAAGAAGAGCACAGCAGATGAAACAAACATGTATACTGCTGTTATTACTACACAGCTTCCAAACTGTTTTCTGTCCATTTATGCAGTGATTTTCCTTGTTATGCTAATTCACACTACAAGATATGATGATACAAATTATGAGACATCATTTAGCAAATTATACAGCCACATTAGATGTTAAATGATTTTACTTTACTTCTGACTGAATTATTCAAAAACAGATATTTGGATGATTATTATTAATCAACAAAACTCTTCTGTACATTGTCCTGACAAAGATGTAGTATATCTAGTATGCTATGCTAGTTTTTCAAATACACTTTAACAAATCTGGACTATATGACGTTTTGCTTTTCTGAAGTACTTTTCGGGAACATTTAACACCTTAAATAGATACAGCAGTTGACAGTAGACAGATGGGAACAACATGAAAAAAAGTGTTCTATCTATATTTGTAGGCACTGGTATGATGGGATTGATGACTTTTCCATTGAACAGACTTTTCCATTGAGTGAGACAAAACGCTTTATGTGTAAAACTGTAAATTATAAGCAGTGGTTATATTTAATATAATCACAAAAATAACATTGTGTCGAATGTTTGGTTTTAGTTCCTTTTTCAGAGCACACTTCCCATTTTCTCCAACATTTCTTTTGGAATGCAGTAGTCTAATATAGATATCTGCTCATGCTACTTTTCTACTCAAGCTATCAGCTCAAACTGGTTGTGCCCTTTCGTCCAGTTCCTGCCCCGATGTCATGAGGCTTGACAAACAACAAGTCATTGTTGGGCAGTTTTATAAACAGCACACATGGCGCCAGTGATTATCTCGGCCTTGCTGCACTCACAAACACATTGATGATGGTCAATAAAAAAAAAGAGACAATACTCACCAGTAAATCATGTCAGGATCATAAAATATCTACACTGTATGGAAAACAACAGTAACCTCCTGCACCCCACCCACCTCAAGTTTACTGCAGACTTGCAGCACTCGCAGTGTGTTCTTACACACATTCTCCACCGTGGTGTTTCCATGCACACAGGTGATGCCCAGGAGCTCCACGTTGGGGGCGGCCAGCGCCAACATGATGGCCTGAGCATCGTCCACCCCACAGTCTACATCCACCAGCAGCTTCTTGCTCATCGTGGACCCTGAGGAGCAAAGACTACAGTCCAATAAGAACAAAACACTGCTGAGAGCGACTGTTACTCAGACACTTTAGTTTGTGTCGTGCTCCTCCAGGAAGCTGGACACAACGTTTACCCTAGATCAAGGTTAGAGAGAGCTGTGGTGAGCTCTGCTGGTTGTTTAATTCACACCTACTTGTAGCCGAGTTTGAACAAGGTGAACTGCAGTTTTTGAAGACTCTCTCTCTCACATATCGGAACCAACGACGGTCAGCTGCAAACAACCTTTGAGCACCAGGAAGTAAATCAGTATCTGAATAGAGAGCGGGCTGAGTGGGAGTTATGCAACAGGAAGCAAAAGGTAATAATAACTAAGCTTCTTGTTAATCAATGTCTATTAACAGATGGGGGATAAACACACCACTTGTTGCAAGTGTCCCATGCAAAACACATTCAAATTGTATTAATATTAGTATATTTACAGTGAAAGGTGAAGATCCTTAACTTTAGTAAAATTAGTAATACGAAAAATACTCCATAAATTGTCACAGTCCTGATTTTAAAACTTTTGTACAGACGTATTATTGGCAAAATGTGTGTGTTTTTAAATATAGTGACAAGATTCATTTCTGTAATTTCTTCATTCACGAGCCTTCAAATGTCTTCCACGAGTTCATTAATCTGTTTGGTCGACAGAGGCACACAATAAGCTAACATGACAGCTGTTAGAGAGAAACATGAAGACGTTGCAAGTATCGGTGTCTGTGTGAAGTGTCTCAAGCGTCTCTTCGGCTTTTAGGTCACATGTGTAAAAGAGCAGTCTCGTCTCACCTCCACGCAGAGCCGCTGAAAACGTGGGACGTTGTTGCAGCACATCGGACTAAAGTCACCGTCATGCAGACAGACGGAGCCCTGAGAGGAGGATGAGCGAGCTCTCACTCTTCCGTAATTAATAAGAAAATAAAATAAAAATGAAAAAAATCTGCACCGAGAAGCAGAGGAGCACCTGTTCACATTTTGGTGTTATGGTGGAAACTCACTCTCAGCTAGAGAGGAGTACAAATACGTGTCAGGTGACACCGTCCCGCCACTGCTTTCTACACGGGTTCTAAACTGTCGTGGTTTAGATCAATACGCGCATGCGTGGGTGAATGTACACATGTCCAGTTCGGGTCATTGGGACATTGTTTGAATACTGGAGTGATTCTCCTTTAAACGATACGATCTATGGCAATGACGTCACTTCCGTGAATAGCCTTAACGGGAAATACTTTCTTTAGTTTTTATTATCATGATGATTTATTTGTAAATAATCCATTTAATGATGGTTAAATTGCAAGTGTTTGCTTCAGTTTCAGGGTCCCGGTATTGTACATATTCCTATTTTTTTGTTGTTGCAGTTATCCAAGTACTTTTGCATGAGACTACTGTAGATTTTACAAGTCTGTGACCCCGAGGCAGTTGCCTACCTTGCTCGTTCGGTGTTGAAGCCGCTTCACTGCTGTCCGTCCTGCAGCTGTGGGATCCACTGTCATTCCTTAATAACAAGCCGCGACCCAAAGAGATTATCATAGGATTTTACTTCCAGAAACTGAACGTTAATCGTACTGCTCTGCAATGTCTTCCCTCGTCTCAGCACCCTCTCTCATGGTGCATCTCACTCAGTCAGAATGCATTTTGATTGGTTGAGCTGCATCACGTGATGTGATTCACTACCCATCAGCCTCTGCTGGCTGTTAAGTTTCGGTTCACGATAGTCACGTGCTCGCCCACTGACCAATCACAGCACACTCTGAACCTCGCGTGAAAGCTACACACGGACACTGAGCCGCATGTAATGCTGACGTCATTATAGGCCGGCGCGCAGGCTCTGATAGTCTAAGAATACGCCCAACATGTCAAACTAAAGATCTGATTGGTTGAACACTATGACAATCAACAATATCGTCTCCATTTACTTTAATCTGCACTGGCTGCAGGTGAGTGTGTGCAGGCCTCTGCCTCTGTTCTTACCTAGAGACACAGAGGTGAAATGTGATTGGATAAAAGCTCTACTTAAAACAAGCTGCACTGGAAGCAGAGCAACTGAGGAAGACAGTAGCTGTGCAATGAGAAAATAAGATAATGGGAAAAATATTTTTATAAATTATACTACATGTAGTGTATTTAAGAAAAAATATTAAATTATAAAATAGATATAGCTTTGTGATTCTGTTTAGGCCAGAAGAGAAGGCCTTGCAGGCCCGCCACTGGAACATATATATATATGATTGTGATAAAGTCATATTTCTGCCACTTTCCCACAGTTGAACATGAATAAACTGGGCACAAACACTGAATTATTTGTAATGATTCATTATGTCATCAATTTATTTATGTAAATAAAGGTTTCCTAAACTATTTGGGTGAATGTTTCAGGCTATGGTGTTGAGAGTGTGATGTCTGATTGTAACAAGAGTTGATTTACCCTGAACTTTGACTTTAAGGCTGGCTTTGTTGTCATGAGAGTAACGCCACTAAGCTATCCCGTGTCAAATCCTTCAAGTTTATTTACTGTTTGCAATTTCAACTATTCTACTAAAATAAAATTAATAAATAAAAATAATTTTGCAGGATTATCCTCTGGGCTGTATTATAGAGTACTTCAACTTCATGACTTTCCACCGCATAAAAGTCACGATTAAATATATTCACATTTGTAGTGCCAACCCATACTTAAATAGCTTTTTTATTACGGCAGTCTGCAACATTGTGCACATATTTCTGCTCACAACACGGGTCTGTGTTACAATACTTATTAACAATAGTAAAAACATACAAAACATACAATACTTTTACTTTACTTTCTTCAAATTGCTTTACTTTTAACAAATTACAGAGGTTTTCTGTGTCTGCTGCTCGTTGGCATTATGGTAACATGGATTTCAGGCAAGCTTATCAGCTCCTTCCCATCTAAAAACTCTATTTCAGACTCTTTTCTCATCTATTATCAAGTAGTACTAATCATTATTATTGCAGCTTCCTTGTTAAATGACATTTGATTGATTCAGTGTAGGCAACGTAGAGACACTGCACACATGAAAAGCAAAATTACGTTGTGCAATAACTTTATGAGAGAAAAATAACTGCTGGTTCTATGACCTCAATATTTGTCCTCAAATGCATGTGTCAAAGCAAGAGTTTCATGCTATATAGTAATTTAAAACGGTCAATACATTGTAGTTAATAAACAGGTTCTGGGTTTCATTAAACAAATTTTAATGAACAATGAATTGCTCCTGAACAAACTCGCCTTTTCATTTTCAGATCCTGTAAGAAAAAGCACTAATATCACACTGTGAAAAAACTCTGTTACAAGTAAAAGTCCTTCATTGGATATGATACTTAAGTAAAACAAGTATAATCAGGAAAGTTTTCGGGAAACTCTTAAGACAGATTTCATAAAAAATATGGAAACAGCATGTTTTTTTTAACAGTATGAAGCAATGAAAGGTGATGCGAAGAAAAGAATGCAAAGAATCACAAAATATCTTTTCTTACATTCTAGCTCAAACTACAAGCCAAGAAGGAACAATAAACTGACTCAGTTTAAAATATTCAATTTATTTTTTTGTATAGCCCGAAATCACAAATTTGCCTCAGAGGGCTTTACAATCTGTACACATACGACATCCTCTGTCCCGGAACCCTCACATCGGAACAGGAAAAACTCCCCAAAAAACCCCTTTAACGGGGAGAAAAGAGGAAGAGACCTGTGGGAGAGCAACAGAGGAGGGATCCCTCTCCCAGGATGGACAGAAGTGCAATAGATGTCATGTGTACAGAATGAACAACATAACAGAGTTACAACACATTCAATGCATATGACAGAACCACGGCAGGAGGCAAGACCAGGGTCCAGGTATAACCAGGATCCACGGAAACCTGCGAGGCGGGAAAGCACAGAGACTCCGGTGAAGAAGCAAAGTCGTTAATGTGCGCTAATGGTATAGGTAATATAAAATAGTAATGGGAGTAATAATAAAAGTGATATTAGCAGTGGAAGTCAGCAGGGCCATGGCGGGAGGAAGGACCAGGGTCCAGATATAACCACGATCCATGGAAACCTGTGAGGAGAGAAAGCACAAAGACTCCGGGCAAGAAGCAAAGTTAGTAATGAGCATTAATGGGACATCAATTCATAAGGAAGGAGATGAAGAAGAGGAGAGAGGAGCTCAGTGTATCCTAGGAAGTCCCCCGGTAGTCTAAGCCTATACCAGCTTATCTAGGGGCTGGTCCAAGGCAAACCTGAGCAAATTATGACTAAACTACTGCACAGAAACCACAATTAAATCAAATTTACCTACGCACAGCAGGCGAAGATGACTCAAACAACACAATAAGACATGCATGCAAGAAGCCAACTCTACCATCCCCCTTCGGTACAGCACAAAGCCCCACAAGAAATTCAACAGAAAATGGCCCAGTCAATTGATTTGTTTAAAAAAAACATGCTAAATCTAATAAGCATGGGAAAAAACAGTGGCTGGCTCCTCGAGTGTCTTTGTTTAAAACTAAAATCAGACAATACATTATTATACCTAAAGGAACCTTAAAACAAAGATTTGATAGAACCTGCAATTTAAACGTAATTATCTACCTTTCAAGAATGGCCACAGTCCCCTCTAGCAGAAAACACATTTTTAACCATTATCTCACACACCTTTGATTTAATGGTATGACCTAAAAAGAATATCATGTTTCTACAATTTCACGCTTAAAATCATGCTTTTAAAAAAATTTAAAAAAGGAAAGAAAGAGAGCCTACCAAATCAGTCACCAAACAAAAGCTGGCCTTGAGGCTGATCAGCTGCTCTCTCAGGCTTATCTGAGTTCAGGAGTAAAGGGGCAGTTGAACGTCCGACCCCCTATTATTGCCCCCTGTTGCGTGGGTCCTAATGGTAGGCTCCCTGCTTCCTGCAGTAGTTGAACTGGGGAAAAAAGACGTGTTCGATGTGCGGATCCGCCTGGTGTCCGCAGCGAGTCCGCTGTTTGACGGTGCGCGATCCGTGGGCGGCCCGTATACTGTGCGCATGGCAAAACTGATTGAGAATGTCAGGCAGTTCTGCCGACCTGAGGGCGGATCCTACAACGTAGTCGACTGCTATATGGGTTAGTCTCCGGAAATGGACCGCTGTAGACGACAGCTGTCTCAACAGCCGTCCACAGCGGTCCATTTCTGGGTTTCCTACAGAGACTGAGACAGCTGCCTTCTACAGCTTTCGGTTCAAGGTTTCCTATAGAGGCCAAGACCGCTGCCGTCTACAGCTTGAGACGCTGCAGACGGCAGCGGTGAAGATCTCTGTAGGATACACGGAAATGGACCGCTGTAGACGGCAGCTGTCACGGTCTCTGCAGGAAACCTTGAATCGAAAGCTGTAGACGGCAGCTGTCACGGTCTCTGCAGGAAAATCGGAATTGGACCGCTGTAGACGGCAGCGGTCGCGGTCTCTGCAGGAAAATCTGAAATGGACCGCTGTAGACGGCAGCAGTCGCGGTCTCTGCAGGAAACCTTGAACCGAAAGCTGTAGACTGCAGCAGTGTAGGTCTCTGCAGGAAAATCGGAAATGGAACGCTGTAGATGGCAGTTGTCATGGTCTCTGCAGGGAACACGGAATTGGACAGCTGTAAACGGCAGTTGTCATGGTCTCTGCAGGAAACATTGAATCGAAAGCTGTAGATGGCAGCTGTCACGGTCTCAAAAGGTAACATGGAAATGGACCGCTGTAGACGGCAGCGGTCTCAGTCTCTGCAGGAAACCTTGAACCGAAAGCTGTAGACTGCAGCGGTGTAGGTCTCTGCAGGAAACACGGAAATGGAC
>NW_022280076.1:3094981-3109937 GCF_004355925.1 Anarrhichthys ocellatus | reverse complement strand
AGGATGTAAATTTACTTAGTTGAGCAGTTTGTAGGGCAAGAACTTGTTTCATTAGAACCGAGGGTTTCAGCCAAAAAGCTTCCTTATTATTTGGTGTCAAGATTCAGAATTCTGGGCAAATGAGGGATATGAGCATCATGCATTTTTATCACTTTGTTTTAAATATATATGTATCATTCGTATTGCTGTTACAGTATTTTTTTTCACCTGCGTTCTGTCTAGATATTGTGATTTTGATCTCAAGAGCTGTTATATGATCATCAAACACATGATATGATATAATGTTGGACTGGATAATGATTTAAAGTAATTTCAGTGCTGCTTTGTTCTGTCTGTAAATCTATGTGAGTAGGAAGCTGTGACCATGCTGTCAGGACGTACATGCATGCCACCAGGGTCCAGTGTTACTCTGGCTCGGGCCACTTTGCTGCTCAGTGACCTCAGAGGAGTACAGAGCATCACACTCCTAAAACTGACACAGAAACTACTGAAAAAGCAGGTACACAAACACATGAATATATGTGTAGTCACACAGAGACATACTTGTTCTAGTCAGTGTTCAAAAAGTAGGCAAAACATACAACATCAGTGCATTTAGTACTTTTTCTCCATTTCTTTCAGCTGTGTATTTTTGGTCAGAGTGTGGTGTTGGATGATGGGAAATCGCATGTCTCTCCTCCTGAACCGAGCAACATCTACCTCCCTTACCTCAACATACTTGATCAGACCACTTTACGAATTGGTAAATAAATACTTGACAAACTTGTGTTTATATATTGATATTTTTGTGGACAAAGAGTCACGACCTACCGCATTAGCTAGCTGACATGTTCTCATTAACAGTGTTAACATGCTAACAATTGATAATTAGCACTTAACACAAAAGATTACTTAACACCAAAATTGACTTCATCCAAAAAGTATGGAACATGGACTTCAGCTACATGATTGAGATATATAATTTTACACTAAACTCATCAAGGACATATATAATGTCTAACTAACAATTATTTTCATTATTGATTCATTTGCTTGTTAATTTGTTGACCCAGTGATTAATTGTTTCGCCTATAAATGTTAGAAACTAGTGACCAGGGCCTAGATCTTCAAATAGTATGACATCGTCCAAAATCCTAATTCAGTTGACTTTCAAAGAAAGGCAAGAAATCCAACAATATACACATCCGAGAAGATGAAACTAGTGAATAATTTCACTTTTTGTGCTAAAAATGACTTAAGAGATTAATCAATTATTAGAATTGTTGCAAATTCATTTTCTTCTGATTGACTATTCCAACCTCTTTAAATGTTTTTGGGAGATATTTGTTATTTGTAACATGGCTATATGGAAATGTGAATGTGTGTAAGTCACTTTGGATAAAAGCGTCTGCTAAATGACTGTAATGTAATGCAATTCCTTACCTTCTTACCTTTCAAAGGTAACCAGAAATATGCATATATGCCTTATGATTGAGGAGATATTCCTGATTCATTTTGGGTATATTATTTTAGCCGTTTTTTTCCGAGGGATGGGGCTAGGGGTTAGGAGGTTGATTAATTGTTTCAGCTGTACTCTTTTGTCAGAAAATTACTTCTGGCAGTGTATACATGCAAACTCCACACCCAGTTCTTACATTAATCTATCTTGGACTGTTTCCACAGGTCAAATCCTGGATTGTAGCTCCATGCAAATGCCAGTTTATGCACAGTCATCACAATCCACTTACAGGCAGCATTCACACCAGTCCAGCCAGATTGAGAGAGACTCTCAAGCACCAGTTTCATCTCTGAACAACCCAAGTACCACCAGTTCTACAAACCGCCCAGGCTCAGCCAGATAGGCAGGGGACAATGACACTCTTAATGAGTTGCATTTGGCACTGCTCCCTACCAGTCCTGTGCTCACTGAGAGCTGCAGCTTGATGCTGGAGTGGGCATATAGGGCCACATGCTGTGTTTCTGCTCCTGGTGTTTGTTTTGTTTCAAAGTGCAAGAATGTTGTGGGTCAACTTGTGTCCTGACACATTGTGTAATAAACTTTGATATTAATAACTGAAGTATATTGTATTTTTTGACAGACTATCTGCAAATTGGCAGTAAATGGAGACACAGGAATAGAACGCCGAGAGTTGTAAGAGTTGGGAATAAACAATTCTAAGACAACTGCGGGGCAATCTGGTCCTCGAACATGTATGGGATCCATGGATATTTTAATAAGTACACTTTTGGGTCAAATGAAAAACAATTTTCACCAACATAGAAGAACAAACTGTGAAAAAACACCCATAGATAGATAGTTAACATAGATCATGAATGAATTAGCAAACAATTAAAAAACTGTGATATTCGGATATTGTGTGAGAAACTATATATTTATATATACAGTTAAAAAGAGCCACACGATTTTCTGCTCAAGAGTAAGACACAAATGGTAATATTAAATATCAAAAGTTAAATCAAAACAGTTTTTGTGGACATTTACATTGTACAGTGAAGCCCAGGAAAGTGTGTTGGGTTCAGCGATGTTTGAACCTTTATCAAGTAAGACCTGTATGTAAAAAATATTAGAAATTATTTTATTACAGATGGATAACAATATAATCATTTTCTTGGCAAAATACACTTAATGTAATGAAATCCAATGTTTGTGGGTAGTTTTAAATGACACTTCATGTGATACACCTTGACATTATCCCAATGACTTAATTCCACTCTTCTGTTATGGGCAATACCTAAGGCCTACTGTAAAGACTGTCTGTCACTTTTGTGCGCAGCCATCACTGATAAAAACAAACACTTTGCAGTACCAGAACATGTACTTAACTAGGGTTTAGCTGCCATCTAGTGTTAATTCGTATTAAAACATCTGCGAAACAATTTTCACATTAATTTAATGATATAGACCTCACCCATGGAATTTATAGCATCAAACACTTCCTTTCCTGTATTCTTGGGAATTTGTATACATCAATTTATGGTGGAATGTCTTTATTTATGTAAAGGAATACACAAAAATCAGGCGGCAGGTAACAATTACTGTTCGTTAACTGCAATTTTATTCTGAAACCTGCCACCGGAAGTCACGTATGTCGGTGTGGTTCGGTGACTTGAGTAACGGTGGTAGCCGTCTCCTCCGCTCACCCGCTTGTCCCGGCGGTTTGTTGACGTTTGCTGGAGCACAGCAGCAGCTAGTAACGGGGCTCTGTCCGTTGTTTCTTGTCGCCTGAGTCAATGAAGCTAGCCGACTAGCTAGTGAGCTAACGCGGCTTGGAATGGGTTTTAGAGTCAAAAGATGATCGCGTCACTTTCTAGAGGAAGTCTGCTGGATGAGGTTCTACACGGAGGCTTCAACGAGGTAACGTTTAGTGTTATAGTTACTAGTTAGTAACGTTAATGTAGATGTGTATTAGCTTAAGTTAGTTAGTTATTCAGCCATAATTCAGCAAGTGAAAGACTTTAATCTGCTGTTCAACAGCCAAACAACACAGTGACAAAATTGAACTAATGTAGAAATATTTTTGCAGTTTGTCCAACTTAGTTAATGTTAACGTTGGTTTGTAAAGTTATTAGTTAGGACTAAAAAGTAATTTGGTTAACGTTAGTTGGGTGTAAATACTCGCAATAACGTCAGGGGGGATGGTTGACAGGAAATACGATTACCAAGTAGCGTCAGTGTGTTTCTTACAAAGCCACACATCATATGTAGGGTTTATTTCCTGTGTTGTGTTCAAAATGGGGTGCGATTTTGTGTTGTATCCCGGAACGACGGGCTGTCACGTGACTGAACAAGACCGGTAAAGATGGAGTAGACCTTAACCGTGCGAAATACAGGGAATAATCTACATCAATGGAGAGAATACTGAACCATTCAACTCTTGACTGAACACGAAATTATATGATTCACATTAAAAACAAAAGTAACATACAACCAGTAGTGGGACAATACACTGACCCCCCCTCTCTCCCATTAGTCCTGTCCCAACATAATAAACAAAGGAACTCATTTGTTATGCCATGGCCTCAGCCTTTTTTTGGCCCCCACTCCAAACGTTGTGCATGTGTTCCTCTGTGGTTTATTGTGTGTGTGTTCCTCTGTGGTTTATTGGATTTGTGTGTGTCTGATTGATGGGTTGCAGCAGCAGCTGGCAGCCTATGTTTCGTGGGTGAACTGTCAGCTGAAAAAGAAACCAGGCCTGAAGCCGATCACGAACCTCAGGCATGATCTGCAGGATGGGGTGGTGCTCACGCAGCTCATAGAGATAGTTGGTAAATACACTTTACTGTAATGTAGTCAAAATCATTTGGTACTGATGGAAATGTCTAACCTGTAGGTGCATCATAATTTCATTTAATCCTTTTTTTAATCTCTTTCTCTCTGATCTCATTCACTTTGGCAGCAGGGGAAACGCTAGAAGGGGTCTATGTCGCTCCACAGAACAAAGAGGAGAGCAGGAAGAATGTGGCGCAAGTCTTGCAGTTCATTTCCTCCAAACACATACGCATGCCTCACATATCCGCAAGAGGTAAATCTCAGAGAGCTTGTGTTCCTACACCTACATTTCTCTCCATGTGCATCAAGGAAACAGTGATCATGTTCTTTGTGAAACTTTATTTCACAGCATCATCTGTGCAATTTTAAAAAGTGTTATAAATCTGCTATATTTGCCTCCCATGTTGATACCAAATGCTCTGTACAAGTCTAGGTCATTACTAAAAAGCACACATGTTCCCTCTCTGTCCACAGACATTGTCGATGGTAATCTGAAATCTGTAATGAGGATAATTCTGGCGTTGGCCGCCCACTTCAAACCCTCAGCCAATCACAGGGCTGCCTCTGGAAGTGGGAGGAGTTTGACAAGAGGCTCTGCCAGCCACAACCCTCTCTCCACTGTTGCATTAGTACAAGGTGCCGCTGCTGCACTGGAGTCAGCGCGACTTGATGCCTTGCAGCCTACACGCGTCACACGTCTCCAGAGGTATGCTGACAACAACAATCATAAACATAAACACAAACACAAATCCCTGTCGATGTCTTTCTGTAATATCCAAACGCTCTCTGCCACAGCAAGCATTTCTTAGATGCGTGTGTAGTCTTTGCTGTCCTCTGGTGGACAAACAGATGGCCAAAATAACATCCTCACAACTATTGAAATACGGCTGTTGTCTATACATATGTTATCAACACTGGCTGCCAGTTCTTAATTATGAATGAATAACCTTTGCTTTGTCTGTCATCTCTTAGTGGCTGGGGGTTGGATGTGGAGAAGAATGTGTGTGTTCGGTCACTGGTCAAGCAGTATGAAAGAGGAACTCCGGATGAGCCGGACAATCCCCAGCCTAGCAGGTAATTTTACTTTACATCAGCATGTTTTAAGCACGATAAGGCAGATATGACTCAGGTGAACATCATACCGTCAGAGGAAAAGTAGACAACTAACCTCTGAGTGCTCTCAAATGCAACATCTTAAATAAGAAACCATGTTTATATTCACGTGTATAGTTTCAAAAAGCATTTGTAAAATATCCTGTAACCCTCACAGGTTGGACCTACTTTCATACTTCATACCCTCAGTATGGGCTGGATCATGTTGTGTCATTTTCTATACCGCAGGGCTGTGATGACAGGCTCAAGAAATGATAAAACTAAACCCTTAAACCACTAAAAGCCTGTTGGCATTCTGGCCTAAATTCATTAAGGAGGTTGCTACAGGTTAGTTGCCAAATGACAAGTAGTATAATTATGCTAATAAATTTGCCATTTGTACGTTGTTGTTTTTTGTTCAATGAATTTTTACATCAGACTGCAATTTGGTGTTTGGGAGAAAACATATTTAGCTTTGTTGCTATTTATACTGTAGAGTTCAATGTGTCAATGCAGTTCAAGTTCTCTGTTATCTTTCATTTTCAACACCTTTTCTTCCACACTTTGGAATGATTCGACTTCATTCTGTGGTTTATTTGTGTGTTTGTACCACTCTCTGACAGAGCACATGACTTTAGTGTGTAGTGCTTCGTGGACATTCTGTGCTCACCCCAGGCAGATGATATAAAAACAGAAACACTCGGCCTTTGTTTTCTCCAGTCACATGTCCAGTTTTGCACCGTGGTGTTCTTTTTAATCGTGATATTTTAGCTCTGAGAGATGCTAAGCAGTGTGTGCTGCCTTGGTTGCCGTGTCAGGGTGTGTGAGAGTGCAGAGAATCACCAAAAGTCCCACTTGCAGGAACTTGTGCTCCTTGGGAAGTATCTGATGAAGAGTTTAGCCCACTTGTAGCTCACTATGGGGGGGATACAGATTAAATGGTAAGACCAGACACTGTGGGTGTGGATTCCTGTGTGTGTGTGTGTGTGTGTGTTTATGCTTCTTTTATCATAACTATAAGATGTCTACAGTGCTATAGTGGGACAAGAGACAGTAAATGAAGTGTCTATACGCACCGTGCAGTTTGTAAGTGCTTTGATTTGCATAGATTACATAGATTCCTACATGGCGTGTGAGTAAATGTTAACATGCACACACCCGCCATGCTTCTCAGGAATAAATTGATAAATCTGTATTTTGTCCTCCTCGAGCCTCAACTCGGTCAGTCCGCTGTCGTCTCCAAGAACTCCACCCGGCAGCCACTCGGACGGACCGCAGGAAGACCCCCACCACCACCAGCAGGAGAGCAGGGGTGAGTCCTGTCCCGCCACACACCGGCAGGTTGATTAGTAAACCTCAAGACGTGTCGCTAACACTGTGTTATGTGTGCGTGTAGTGGAGTCATCCTGTGTTGTAGCGGAGACGGCGTTGGAGGGTTCTCTCAGTGAAACGTTGGAGCAGGAGGTGCAGGAGACACGTAAAATGGTGTCTGCTTTACAGGTACATGCATATTGAGTGTTCACTCTCTGGTAACCCTCTGTGTGCGTGTATATATATAGATTGTTTTGTTTTTCATGTTCTACCCTCTTTGTTTTGAAGGCTCTGCTGCTCCGTGGTTCGCTGCCTGAGGATGAGCAGGATGTGTCTCTGAGTTTGGACCAAGGCAATGCTGATCAGCAACTGGCAGTGAGGGCCTCTCCACTTGTTCTTTAGATTTCATCCCCTTTTCTCAATCTTTATTTTCATTCTCTGCCCTACTCTCTCACTCCTCTGTGTCACACTCGTATTTGCTGTGTTTTGCCAGCTCTTTGTGTTCAGCACAGATCACATTTCTGTTGCTTTACTGTGTGTGTGTGTGTGTGTGTGTGTGAGAGAAGGTGACACGGGTATCAGTTTCCCTTCCTTCTCAGTCCATTGTGGTTCTCACACACATCCCTTTGCT
Organism: Anarrhichthys ocellatus; assembly: GCF_004355925.1. Taxonomy (NCBI): domain Eukaryota; kingdom Metazoa; phylum Chordata; class Actinopteri; order Perciformes; family Anarhichadidae; genus Anarrhichthys; species Anarrhichthys ocellatus. The sequence goes on along the minus strand of NW_022280076.1, from coordinate 3,102,633 downwards.
CTCTCTCGTTCTCCAGGTAGTCATTCACAGTCGTCTGGATCAGAGCATGGAGGAGGCTCGGGAGCTAAAGGTAAATTGTGTCATTAGTTCTTCTGTCGATATGTTCTTCTATTGTGAGGACAACATTCACACTTAAGAGGGCGTTGTTTTGCTGTTTTGCTTTAGAGGGAATTGTTGCGCTGTAAGCAGGAGATGAGAAGCTTGCAGGGAGTCAAGGTAAGACTCTGATCTGCAGTTATTCATGTCATTACGCAGTTGAATAGAACGCTGGTTGCCGGCTAACGTATGGACTTCGTGTCGGTTTGTAAATGTGCAGGACGCCCAGCAGCAGAGACTGTGCACTCAGGAGGCATCAATACTGCAGATGAAGCAAGAGCTTCTCAGAGCCAGCATGACGAAGGATGAGCTCAACAACCAGAACGTACACAATCTATTATCTATTACATTTTCTTTTTAATGCAAATTGTTTACCAAACTGTATTCGGTAGGTCCTGTATATTTTAGATGTGTATTGCAAATTTTCCTCCTCTTTGAAAATGTGTTAAAGGCCGAGCTGCAGTGGAAGCTGGAGGAAAGTAACAAGATGTGGGGAGAATTTAAGGTGAGGTTCTCCAATCCCTCTTTTTTCATGATTTAACTAATGTAACTTTGGTTCATAATCCTGATTCTTATTCAGCATCTGTTAATTGAGTTTTTGCTAAATCATAAACCCGTACATTTCTCTTTGGTTGGCGGGTTGCAGAAGGAGATAGGACAGAAGGACAGGCTACTGCAGCAACTCAAACACAAGCTTGAAGAAAGCAAAAAAAAGCAGGTATGTCAGCCAGTGTTTTTGTTTTAACTTTTAGGCTCTAGCCGGTTTATATCAGTGTGTGTCTGATTGTGTGTCTCTTTGACAGAGTGAGTTGCAAAGAGAGTTGGAGCATAAAATCAGCATGCAGGTAGAACTCTTTCTTTACTGACTCGGCTCTAAAATCTTAATAAACAGTTGAGGTTTAGACCCAAGAATTCAGATATACATTACACACCTTTTCTTTTTCTCAGATTCCCACCAGCACAGAAAACAACGGGTATTCTTACTCTGGAAATCCAGCTCCGTCGATGTCAGACGTAAGTATTGTTTTCATTGATACGGCTGTTCAGTTATTTGGCCTATTCCTATTTCGCTAACAAAGCATCGCACGACTATACACTCACATTCTACTGAATTATATTCTCTTGCAGTATTTAGGCTGCATACTATAATTTGACACATACATTCTAACTTTCATGAAAAGTAAGTTAAAGACATTTGTATGACATGTTAATTACCTGGAAGACAGTTGCTTTCAAATACAGTATTTGTAGGACAGAACATGGGACAGGATGTGCTTAACATAGACAGAAATAGCATTGTAAGGCTTTAAACACACACCAATACAATTAGCTTTTTGTGTTTGTTCTCTGTCAGCAGGCCGAGGAAGTTCAGCTGCTCAGAGATTCACTTCGGAGTCTGAGGAACAACTTCAGAGACCACGACCCACAGCAGCATACGCTGGACACCCTGGAGCAGGGCATAGTATCGCTCATCGACAGACTGCATGTCCTGCATGCACACAGGGTACGAACACGAGCATAAACCACTGACAAATGAAAGAGTACGCTGTCAAATTCATTCATACCGTCAGATCTTATTAGTAATGTAGAGATTTAAAATCATGAAGGGCTGTCAACATTTATCCAAATACTACAGGGAAGGGGGAAATCTCCAAGACGCAAAGGCCCACACACAGACTCTGACACCTGGCCTTGCACAAGTTAGTTGTTTCTAACATGCACTCCCCGAATACACAGAATAGTTGTGCTTTTTACTAACTCTGTTTCTGTTCATTTCAGAGGTTTGTCAATCTCACAGTGGTTCTTCTGCCTCCACTAAAGTCCTTTATTTTACTGGAACATCCCCAACACCTTCCATGATCAACATACCGAAGAGGTGCGTGTGTGTGTGTGTGTGTGTGTGTCTATATTAAGTGTTTTTGCTGTGAATTTGTCTCCTGCCAGCAGTGATGCGTTAAATCCTTACACATACATTTAGGCTAGTCCGCCACAGGTAGAAAATAAAACAATCTAAAAAATATGAAACTCACAAGCCGTCAAGAAGAGTGAGTCTCTCTGTTCACGTCGTACAGGCTGGGGGAGGTTACTCTGAAGGATGTTAAGGCAGCCGTGGATCGAGAGGGAAACTACAGGTACCACTTCAAAGCCCTGGATCCTGAGTTTGGCACCGTGAAAGAAGAGGTAAGAGAAGGCTCTGACACGAATAGTCAACTTTAGCACTAGACTGTGTTGTGCTACACTCTAAAAGATGAATGAATTCCATAGTCCTTGATCTGTGTTCATTCCAACATGCATATGGCATGTAAGTATAAGTATATGATAAGAGCAATCACATATGAAGATAGTATGTTCTTTATGTCTGTGTGCAGGTGTTCCTGGATGGAGCGATCATTCCAGGCTGGGAAGGAAAAATAGTGGCGTGGGTAGAAGAGGACCGCGGTGAGGAAAGGTAACGCCGTGCTAATTCTGCCTCGCTCATCTTCATTTTCCTGAGTCTCAATGGTAAACAATGCACTTTCTTTTGTGTCTTAGTCCATTGTAGGTGCAAGCTGAAGGACATGACACTCTGATCCTAGAGGCACATCAACTGTTCAGCCGAGAGATTTGAGATTTGAATTATTAGCGAAATACTGTAAGAGATTTGATCAGCTGGTACTAAACCCCACTGATGGCCCTACCCGCCCTGTGAAGCTCAGTGCCTTACAAAGCAAAGCTAGTTCCATCATGTGCTTGTTATTGCCAGGCTGTTACTGTATTATCAAAACTGGACAGAAGCATTATTTTGTATTTAACTGTTTCTAAAGCCACAGTTGTGTTGTTGTTTCCCTTCTAGTTGAAACCGGAGGTTTGTACTGTATTTAAGAATTAGAAAAAATGTGCGAAGTAATGTTTAATTGTTAACTTTTCATTTCTTGTTCAGCAATGAAGTCTATGAAACAAATACTACCAGATGTTAGAAATACGTATTGACCATTTTTTTTCAGTTGAGGTACATTTAATTTAACTGTGAATATAAATTGAATAGACAGTATTATCTAAGAATTTGGAAAAACATTTTCTGGTGAGAAACAAATACCACTTATACATTAGAAGTATTAAAGTGTGGGGGGGGGGGGGGTAAAAGAAAGTCTGACACACTTTGTACAACTTCATTTTGATTTGGTGCTGCACAAGGTTGATTACATACAATATAAAAAGATAACATAAAAGGACGGTGACGGCCATCTGAAGATGTCCGGACTGAAAATAAAAGGAACAAAGACTTCAGTTTCACTAAATAGGACCCAAATCCAGATGTGGGCTTAAATGTAAGTCTGTAGCTCACCAGATGTTAACAGAAATGCTCAAACTGAACTGCTGTCAGTGAAATTGAAATGATGCTGGAATTTTGACGTTGATGTAGAAATGCAGATGAACAGCACTGTTGTTTTGTTTACTTTATGTAATTGTTTTGTACATTTGTGTAAAATTATTTTCAGTCTATCTTTCATTGTTTTAAGTTAATGGCTCTTGTTTGTCTAAAGAGAGATTCCTGTGAGATTAGAATATGATAAGAAGATGCGGTATTGTGAATTTGACATCAGACATGAGACTTTTGTCCTGGAACAGTGGACCATCCCACTATTTATGGTATGTGAGCATAGACTGTATGTAAGAAGTGTGTGTGTGTGTGTGTGTGTGTGTGTGTGTGCGTGTGTGTGTGTGTGTGTGAGAGTGTGTGTGTGTGTGTGTGAGAGAGTGAGAGAGAGAGACATCAAAATGGACCTTTGACATGTTTTCCTTCACTCTGCTTCTATCTTCCTATTCAGGATCAATGTGTTTGCCAACTGAAATATGCATCGGTCTACTGTTATATCGACATGTTTGAATGCCATAACTGCCTGTACTGTAAAATGTACAATTTGCTTGTGAGATGGTTATAATATATGGTTACTGTCAGTTAAAAAAAAATACAGTTGTTGAATGTTAGAAAGACAGATCATTTTAAATAAAGCCTGAGTTTTGTTTTTAAAAAGATTATCCGTTTTTATGGTGTCTAGGTCGACAGTGGAGTTTTACTAATGAATGGCTATTGATAGACAGTTAAAGTCTTTAATAAAAATGCCTAAGCATCTTCATTTTCATCACTGTAGAATATTTCACAGTAGATGGAAAAACTCCCATCTCTCTGCTGACTTTTGGAAATGTATTCTCTATTTCATGTCACTTGGGATGGATCGGCCCCTGAAACCTGACTGAGCTGTTCAGTCATCACAAACTCAGCTCAAACACACAGGACTCCATTTGAAAGTCAAGCTCAGTCCCCAAAGTTACCAAAGATGCAAAAAAATGTCAAATAACCCCAAATACTGAGGCCCGGTCTATAGATAAATGTATTCTCTCATTCAACTAGCAACAGAGTTTAATTCAGCATTGGTGATTGAAATTTGAACGGACACGGTTTACGACATGTTTACGACGCCTCTTTCTAAGCTACGGCAGGACAAGGAGGGGAGCCGTAAAGCGTTTTGGACTGGAGGAGGTCATTAGAAAGTGAGGAGTAAGTACGGGCTACACAGAGGATATATCTGATGCCGGTGTAAGACAAACACATAATTCAACAGCTCTGTTTTAGTGTTTTCAACCGCTCCGACATGCTCCGTCTCATCCTGCGGCTCAGGCCGTCCTCCAGGCTGCACTGTCCCCGTGCCCTCCTCGTCGGGCCTGCTTCGCTCAGCACCCGCTCCGTGCCCGGGACCGGTTCTCTGAAGCGGCTTCACTGCGGAGCGGGGTCCCGGTCAGCGTGTGTGGGCTCCGGCTTCAGCCACAGGGCGACTCTGCTGCGGTGTCACCAACTGAAAGGCAGCTATCAGGGCCAACGTTTCTACAGCCTGCCGCCGCACGTGAAGGTAACGTTAACGGCATGACCTCCCTAGCTAGCATGTCAGGTAGCCCTGTGATGTACCAAGCACACTCTGACACTGCTGTAACAGTTAAATACAGATGCTGCACGAGGTTTAAACTGTACATTTTAATTCAGCAAACTGTTTCCTAGCTGTAACGTTACCAAAATATAATTGTATGTCATTAGGTGGCAACATTTCAGCTGGGTACAGTGGTAGTTGAGTCATATAACATGTAGGCTTTAATCAGTTTTATATGACTTAAATGCATTCAGGTTTGAGTTACAAAGTGCTCCCGTAATCCGGTAAATTCAGCATGGGTCCTGTCATATGTGTTTTACATTATCACACATCTATACGTTATTCAATGTCTTTAGTGCAGCAGATACACTTCAATGTTATTCAGGCTCACCTCTTTCACTAAATGCGACCCAAATTGAGACTCCGCCTTAGTTGTCAGTCTGTAGCACACCAGCATGTAACGTTATGTAAACATAACGCACATAATACTGCTGATTCTGTAACTTTGATAACAAATTGCAATTAATGTAGATCTGCCTGGGACCGCCTCTTCAACATGATGTGTCTTTACATACAGCACTTATGTTTATCTGCTATCAGATGTTATGCAACCTTGGAAATTACCCCAAAAACATTACAGATGTGGAGAAATGCAGCTGTATGTGGGTAATTTATTGTGAAAGGGAATGAGCTGATGGTGATGTAATTACAACCCCTGACAGCTGCCAGTATTTTGCAATGCCCCATCATGAAGCCACAGTGAGGATACTGTTAAATCTTTCTACATATATACAGGTTTTCTTTGATATTTGGTTATCCCCCAGGTCATTATATGGTGTGTCTTCATGACTCTTTATTTTTGAACATCTGGACTTTGTTTTGTGTTCTTCAGGTGGAGCTTCCTGCGCTGTCCCCCACCATGCAGACGGGAACGATAGCACGCTGGGAAAAGAAGGAGGGAGAGAAAATCAGCGAGGGCGAACTTATAGCTGAGGTTAGGACCCGTTTGTGTGCGTGTTCCCCGTATTATTGTAGGAAATTGTCACTACACGGTTTTTAAAAATGTTTCTATCTTTGTAGGTGGAGACTGACAAGGCCACTGTTGGTTTTGAGATACTGGAGGAGTGCTATCTGGCAAAGATCCTGGTTCCTGAAGGGACCAGAGATGTCCTCATTGGAGCTGTGATCTGCATCACGGTTGACAGGTTTGTCCTTCGACAATGTAAACAAGCTGGAAACCAGGGTAACCTCACTATATAGGATAATTAATAATTCAAATTAGTCTGCAATATTCTCTGGGTTTTCCTGTCCAAACACATGCAGGTTAGGATTGTCATGATCAGTTTGAAAGCAGTGTGCATCCTATGCACTGTTTTATAAATGAGACCCAGTGTCCTTTAGTCTAGATGTGGTTATGCTTCGTGTAAACATACGTCTCATATTTGTGTGTATATTTTCCCGGCAGCCCTGACCTCATCTCAGCCTTTAAAGACGTAACGTTGGAGTCTCTTCAAGCAGCCGGTGCCGGTCCTTCCCCGGTGGCCTCCACTCCTCCTCCTGCTGCTCCTCCTGCTGCTGCTGCAGCCCCGGGCAGCTCTTACCCCCCACACATGAAGGTAGGCTCGTTCTCAGAGTACAGTCCGGTGTAGAGCATGTGACGGGCTGGATGTGACGACAGATCATTGTGTCTACTGCATGTTGGAGCAGGAGTTTCTGATCTTCTCTGCATTTATCAGAATATGTCTTGTGAGGTTTATTGAATTAACAGAGTATGTTGAAAATGTGTTGTGTGTCATCAAGTCTCTAAAGCTAACTTTAAAATGTTGATATTCAGCTGTTAGCTCTGTTGAATAATTCCTAAAGAAGGTTGGACCTTCATGCCTCTAGATTTAATCAGTTTTAAGGAAGCATATCAAATATAACGGTAGGGATTCCATATTTCTTTGTTACCTAAATTATTCTGTTACGGTCTTTTTATATTGATGAAAAACACAAGCTTCAACCAGAGATTCTTATTATTTAAATATCTCTTCGCTATTGTTTTGTGGTGGTTTCTGTTGGAAGACATTTTTTTCTCGCTGTATGTGACGTGTCAACCTTCCATCTCATGTCACATCCAGCTGGTCAGGTCGCCATTGTTGCTGAGAATAGAAACAAAATGTCATCAGTTGAAGACATTATATTTAGGTAGGAAAGGTGTTTGTATCATTTCATCAGACGAATCAGAGAAGCTTTAATTCGTCAGAGTCTGCTCTTTCTAATGTCTCCGACCAGACTCAAACTGGGGAGGTCACAGTTACATCATTTCTCCTGTCGCTCAAGCTTGTGTCTGTGTGTGTTGCAGGTCACACTTCCTGCCCTCTCTCCCACAATGACGATGGGAACAGTGCAGCGCTGGGAGAAGAAGGTGGGAGAGAAGCTGAGTGAAGGAGATCTGCTGGCTGAGATCGAGACCGACAAGGCGACCATCGGTAAACCTAAACTCACCAAACACTGCAGAGCACTACAGAGTTGTTTAACATTTGATAAATTGTTTTAGTTTATCAAATGTCCCAAATCAACTGTCTTATATCCTGAATACCAGCCTGACAAGAAAAAGCTCACCGTGTGTGTGTGTGTGTGTGTGTGTGTGTGTGTGTGTGTGTGTGTGTG
>NW_022280076.1:3084299-3094971 GCF_004355925.1 Anarrhichthys ocellatus | reverse complement strand
TGTGTGTGTGTGTGTGTGTGTGTGTGTGTGTGTGTGTGTGTGTGTGTAGGCTTTGAGGTGCAGGAGGAGGGATACTTGGCCAAAATCATGGTGGCAGAGGGAACTCGGGATGTTCCCCTGGGAGTGCCGCTCTGCATCATTGTAGAGAAAGAAAGTGACATCGCCGCCTTCAAGGATTATGTAGAAACTGGAGTGACCGAGGTTTCCACACCGGCTCCTGCACCAGCGGTGAGACACTCGCTGAACAAATGTACCCAAATACTCCCAGAAACACCCTGAATTTGCCTCTATTTAGATGTATGTGATTTCTTTGACTGTGATTTGTGAGCGTTGTGTGTTTTATGTTCCAGGCTGCAGCTCCAGCTGCTGCTGCAGCAGCACCCAGTTCTGCTCCCACAGCCGCCGCCCCGGCAGCACCCAGGAAAGGTCGCATGTTCGCCAGCCCGCTCGCCAAGAAACTCGCCGCCGAGAAAGGAATTGACCTGGCACAAGTCAGCGGTAAGTAACCAAGACGCAGGTAGTGACGAAGATCCTTATTGGAAGAAGATGACTTATTTAGATCCAGAGAAAGCAATAGTAAGATGTTTGATGGGCTGTATAACGTGTGTTCAGGCTCTGGTCCTGATGGGCGCATCACCAGGAAAGATATTGACAGCTTTGTTCCACCAAAGGCTGCACCCGTAAGTGACGCGCACACTTATTCTAATTTATTCATCCTGTGTAATCATATGTAGCAACTTTACATTTCTATTGCTGATTATTCATAATCAAATCTTTGAATATAAGAATGTAGTGCTCAAACAATTTGCTGTTTAATTGAAAAATCATTTTGTCATTCGTGAAGCAGAAAATTACACTTTCATTGTTTTTGTCCTCTAAAATGAAAGACAGTGCTGCTTTTTAAGGTTTCTTTGGTTTAAAACAAAATCTGCAATTTGAAGACCTTGAGCTGTGTGACGTTGTGAAGAACACTTTTCAATTTCAGACGTTCTGAACGTTCTCGTGTCCTGCTGTCTGTGCCTCAGAGTATTGTTTTAATGAAATGATTTCCGTTGGCAGGCCGTAGCTGCTGCTCCAGCTGCAGCCGTAGCTCCGGCTGCTTTTACACCGGCTGCAGCTCCTGCTGCACCAGCTGGGACCTTCACAGACATCCCGATCACCAACATCCGCAAGGTGAGAGTAAACACACTCACCTGACTGTTGGACGAGGACTTCCTCTCCTCTGATAGCAGTCGGGTATAATTCCTGACTTGGTGTTAGTGTGAATGCTGTGAGGCAAACACCCTGAGGGGGCTCTCAGAGTGTAGCTCTGTTATCTTTGACTTGTGCTTCCACATTCTGCGCTGACGACAGGCACTACTGCATTTATCAACACAGGCTCAGCTAACGCACCGTATTCCTCTCCATGATGAATTATGGATCAAAGCTTCAGTGCACAAATGCGTCTCTCCTGCAGGTCATCGCTCAGAGGCTGATGCAGTCCAAACAGACGATTCCCCACTATTATCTGTCCGTAGATGTCAACATGGACCAAGTGCTCGAGCTACGGAAAGATCTCAATGCTGTGAGTTTTTATTTATATATATATATAGATGCGCAACAGAACGACAGACAAGAAACTCCTTATTTTTCCTTGAAGTAGAATGATTATTTCCTGTGTCTCTAAAACCACCTCGCCTCCGCTCTGCAGGAGGTGAAAGCCCAGAATATCAAGCTCAGCGTGAATGACTTCATCATCAAAGCCAGCGCTCTGGCCTGCCTCAAGGTACCCGAGTGCAACTCCTCCTGGATGGATACGGTCATCCGCCAGTGAGTAAACACACGTGAACAGGCACCACCAAACACGTGTAATATACAGTAAACAGGGAATGTGTTCTCTTGGATCAGATCTGGCATGAGCTGGTCAGAGTACACAAACATAAACTTATCAATGATTCATCGATCAAATCTTCTAATCTAGTAACCTTTGCGTCTTTACATTTTGTCTGCAGTTGATTGCTGGATATTGGTCTTTAAAAGTGTAACTGCACTATTGTGCCAGTAGGAGGCACTCAACTCACAGACATTTGCTTTTCAGTTAAGAAACAAACTTCACCGTGAACACATTTCTGTGCTTATCGTCTGTATTGACTTCAAACGTTTCCAGGAATCATGTGGTGGACCTAAATGTAGCTGTGAGCACAGCCAGTGGTCTCATCACGCCCATAGTCTTCAACGCCCACACCAAGGGACTGGCTGCCATCAGCTCCGATGTGTCGGCCCTCGCTGCCAAAGCAAGAGAAGGCAAACTGCAGCCGCACGAGTTCCAGGTACGACACAGGATCTGATTCTGTTGAGAAATGTCATTTTTTAAATTATAAGTGTTGTGGAATGATTAGTTTTATGCAGATTTCATCTATCTAGTGAAGCGGCAAATTGAAACGGTCCTCGTCAACGTGTTTGTTTCCACCAGGGAGGTACGTTCACAATCTCTAATTTGGGAATGTTTGGCGTCAAGAACTTCTCTGCGATAATCAACCCCCCTCAGGCCTGCATCCTCGCCGTCGGGGGCTCGGAGAAACGTCTGCTGCCTGCCGATAACGAGAAAGGGTCAGTGTCGTGACTACAATACTATGTAATACATGTTGGACATTTTGCATTTCAAATCTGACGCAGTGTGCGTGTTGGATCTTGCAGGTTTGACGTCGCCAGCATGATGTCGGTGACGCTGAGCTGCGACCACCGGGTGGTGGACGGAGCCGTCGGCGCTCAGTGGCTCGCAGAGTTCCGCAAGTTCCTGGAAAAGCCCGTCACCATGCTGCTGTAATTGGACTGAACTGCCGTTAAACTGCAGCAACGGGCAGCGGCCTCTCGCGGAAGTGATCCGATTGGTCTGAACTGGTCTGGATCCTCCTGTGATTGGCCTGCTTGCCACCAGGTCACTCCCAGTTACCCTGACGGGGAAGAGGCAGAACTTACACCGCTCACCTGTCTCTCTCTCTCGCTGTCTCTCTCTCTCTCGCTGTCTGTCCTGTCTGTCTTTCTCTCCTCTCTTACTCATACACTATTTATTGAAGCCCCTTTTCAACAGAACAGAATTAGGTTTATTTTATCCTAGAGTAGAGACCGGTCACATGTCACTAAAACATTGAGACTGTTTTCCAAAGGGAAGAGTTACATGTCCAACCAGCAAACGTATTTATCCCAAAAAGTGTGTGTGTGTGTTTCTACACGTTTTAGTCTGAGTTTGTGTGAATGTGATAAAGACAATGAGAAGTGGAGCTCTCTGTTGGTTCCAGTCTTTTGAGTAAAGGGTTGTGATGTTGGTGGATGGAGCTAAATGTATGTTAACTTTGAGACACAGTTCAGATCCACACACACACACACGCACACAAACCTGTCCCTGTTCAGTGGCCACACACACACACAAACACAGTTGAAAGGTTGAGTGTGTTTTCTGTTGGTTGATGCTAGAGTGTGTATATAACACAGTGCTGTGTATATATACTGTAAATATATATAAACGTTGGTGAGTTGTTTGGTTGAACGGAGCTGTGTTGAGGCCTCACCATATAACTTAATATCTCTAAAGTCCTGAAAGATAACAAACACTCCTAAAGGAAGGAATCAACGGTTTTGCCAATTTATTGTCTAGTCTCAGACACTTCCCCTTAGAAATATTCTATATTTCACTGCTGCAACGCACAAAGCTGGTGCTGGATGTTATCTGTTTGAATAAAGTGGAAGAAGTCAATCTTGTGTCATATGCTCTTTGGTTTTGTTTTTTATAAACTGACTTATTGTAAGAGCTCAGTTTAAGCTCAGTGTGATCACACAAACTCTAAAACATTTTGGAAATTTGTAAAACAAATATTTCAACTAGAACTCCCAAGAAACTGCCCTGCCGAACATTTCCCTGTTGCAACATATAAAATCACCATAGTAACATGTATTTAAATGAATAAAGGAAAAGAGAAAGGTGACATAATAAAAGGTCAAATTTGAAAACCTGAAGAAGTCCCATGTTGCTTTGCGGCTCTCACCTCAAGAAACCTTCTTTTAGTCCAGCCTGACTTTAATCTTTAGCTGTTGTGTTTATTCAAGTGAAATATTATTGATTTCATTTCCTCGCCCCATTTCTGCTCCAACGCTCCACTAATTAGTTTTGGTTAATGGCATTAGTGGACCGCTGTTGCCAGTAAGCCGTGTATAACTCCACCGTTCAGTCATTATCACAATCATCACAATGCTCATTTGTGTAAAGCAATTTCCTCGTGTTCCCATATGTGGCTGATTAAACTTTTATAGGTCCACTGACTCCAATGTAAACATGTGACATTTGGTTGAGGCTGGAGAAGCTAAACTACTCTGGAACATATTTGGATGATCACTGGAGGACTCGGCAGACAGATCGACTTAAGTGGGTCATGAATAACTAACACATTTTATGCAAATCCATGATAAAGCAGCCGTGGCAGCATTTTGTTTAGCCCATAGGTCATAACTAAGATGATGTCCTTATCACCAGATGACTTGCTGCAAGTGTCAAAAACTAATCTTTTCTTTTTTCCTCACACCAGTGACAACCCTCCTTAGCTGCCTCGGATCCATAAATCACTCTGCACGGATAAGTGTGAAACACATTTTATTTTTTTTAAAGAACCAAAGAGCTGATTTGGGACTCTGCGGGGTTCTGTTACCCAACTGCAAATCAGGGCAAAATTAGAAATGATAGATGATGGTTTATTATCTCCAGTGTCAGAATAACATGTCAGCAACATTGAAAGTACTCTAAATTGATTAGTTTTAGTTAGAAATACCTTTTTTCATATTTCCCGGAGCCTAAGATATTGAATTAATAGCGTTATGTTACAAATTAATTGATGGATTATGATTTTTGTTTTTGTAGATTTCTGTCGGTTTTCTCTACCGGTCCTTTAATCATTCCAGCAATTGTGAATAATACTTCCCGTCCTTAAAGAGAGACTATGTAGCTTTTGTAAAAAAAAAACAGAAATAACACAATTCTCCTCTTAGAAAAGTTGAATTCACAAGCAGTGAAAGACACACTTACTGTATTTACTGTAATTACTGTGTTTTGATATTATTGTCTACTTGTGTTACATCACATTTGAACATGCTTCAGATAAACATTTAAATTATTCTATCACAAAAGTAAAACTATTTACTGAATCAAGAAATTGTTGGGGAATGCATCCGTGCCAACAAAAGCTAGCCGCTATGCACTACATCACCCTGCGGCATTATGGGCATTATGCCTGATAGTGTTTTCTATGGAACAGCTGCAGTAATTTATGTTTCACTAACTAATTAGACTACAAGCTGACCCAGTATAGCTCCCAGCACGGTAAGTTTCAACATTAATAAGCCTATATGAAAGATTCTTATCTGACAATTTTACAAACAGACGGAGAGAATAAAGCGAGAGTGAAAATAGAGGAGGGTGCGGTTGGTTGTCCTGCTCAATAGATCACACATGCATGGCTGGTTTTCTTTGGTCACCAGCTCGTACACACAGGGGGGGGGAAGCTGCCTCTCCTCTCTGCTTCCTCTCAGCTATGGGTTCTTCTGGAAGATGGATGCTCTGGACCCTGTGTGTGTGTTTCACTGCTCTGGAAAATGGTGAGTAGTCCCGCATGCCGTACGAGGCTTTGACGCAAATTCAGGAAGACAAGATGATAAATATTGGTGATTTTGTACACACTGCTGTAGCTTCAAGTGTTAAGTGAGGGATCTGCAAAGCTACACAGATTGCTGCTGCTTGTCTGTAATTCCTCACGTGGATTTTGGTTGAAGATAAGATAGTTGTATACTTGTTAGTTTTGTTCAAATACAGAGACGACAGACTCTCATAATCTAGACCCAAACCCCCTGTGGTACTTGGACATGCATACTAAAAGTGACAGTTTTTTACAATTACAATTGAAATACTTAAAATATCCTACAAGCAATAGAAGACTGTATAACAAAAATGATTTTAATCATAGAGAAGACTTATTAACTATACATTTACATTTGCATTTAGTGCACTTATTTCTTAACTACATAATAGAAATGAATGAAAAGCCTTTTTAATATTCCGTAAGCCTGTGTTTGTCATATTGAGTGATTTGAAAGGCTTTATACAGACGGGCGTTTTAGAGACCGGTGATCTACATGGAGACAATGTTGAGAATTGATAGTATGTTCATGAACACATCCCGGTGAAGTGGGCTGTTGTTCCACTCAGTCTGTGATCGGTTTGGCTCACCCTCAAAGCTGTCAAGTGTAATTAACAAACTAATATGCACGCTGAATTCCCACACACACACAAAAGGCCTGGGGATGACAGGGGGGGGGAGGAGGGAGGGTCATTATTTCAGTAATGAGGGAGGAGAGGGAGGAAACAGGGAAACTAGGGAAGTTGAAAGCAGGAAAGAAAAACATGATGGAAATAGCCCCTGAAATGAAATGTGTCTGTTACTCTGTGACTGATATGACCCGTCTCATTTGTGTTCGTCCTGTCCCACGTTGTTAATCAACACAGCTGCACTCAGGGTGACCATGAGGGAATCGAGTCTCAAGGTGGTTCAAGGGGATGTCGTGGTCCTGCCCTGCTCTTTCTTCACCTCCAGCCCCCTCTCCAGACTCAACGTCATCTGGACTCTGGCTCCCTTCTCCAGTCCTGAAACCCCAATACAGGTCTGTATCCTCCGCGCACAGACACCTCTGACAAGCTATCTCATGCAGCAGCCTGATATATACACTCAGGGCCATAAATATTTTGGACATTGACACAATTTTTCTAATTTTGCTTATTTACACAACTCCAATGGATTTGAAACTAATCAGTCAATATGTGGTTTAAAGTGTAGACTTTCAGCTTTAATTCAATGGATAAAACTGAAAAAATCACAATAACCATTTAGGAATTACAGACACTTTTACCCAGTTTACACAAATCCACATTTGGTAAAACACACCGTCCTGAAAAACGGAAACTGCTGCAATGTAAATAACGAGCGTTTGGTGAGAATGATTGTTTTCCTGAAAGTTATTTGTCTTCTTCTTTTTATGTATTTATTTTAATTCACTTCTACAACCTGGACTTCACTGCAGGTGTTGGTAAAACACATCTTTCCAAAGGGACACTTTAGTGATTCTGATGCAAACATCCTCATAATAACTTCTATGAAACACAAGGAGACTGTCCATATTTTCATGGTCTGACACTACTTATTAATGTCTGCTGTCACATCCAGGTGATTGTGTACGACCATGGACAGGTGATTGAAGACCCCTCATTCATTGGCAGGGTGGGTTTTACAGGTATGACCAGTGAAATCCAAATTAATGTTTTGTTTAGATATAATTCTTTGTATTTTTATAATTTCATTGAAATCTTTTCAAGATTGAGTTTAGATTTGAAACAAATCTTCCATGTAAACCAACTGCAGGTATTCCCTGGAGTGCAGATATTGTCGTGAATGACACGCGTGTGTCAGATGCTGGTACTTACCGCTGTATGGTCAATAACCCACCAGAGGCAGCAGATCCCGGCATAGGAGAGCTGGAGCTCAGTGTTCTGGGTAAGTGTTTCTGTGAGAGTAAGGTACTTCAATGGCACTTACACATTTGAAGCCATCACTGTTTAATATACTGTGAATTAGAGTCCAATACTATTTTAATGGAAAGGGAAAAACAATAAGCAGTACTGAAATATCAGTTCAAGTCTGATTTGCCTGTGAGCCCCAAAGTGGAACATTGAAACAGTGAAATTCTTGCATTTATTTGGAAGAATTCCAGTGCAGTTCAACCTTTTAGACACTCATCTACTTTCGTAGCGCCACCTTCGCTGCCTGTGTGCCAGTGGGATGGAGACGTCGATATGGGCGGAAGTGTCACTCTGTCCTGCTCGGTGGTGGAGGGCGTCCCCAGTCCAGAAATCCGCTGGGATAAACTGAATCCAGAAGAAATTGCACTTCCCATCAACATGGAGGGTCAGTGTTACACACACGCGCACAATCATAATCATCTTGTGTGGAGGTCATTCTTTTTTATTTTAGAGGCCTGTGAAGATCTTAAATATAGCAAAAATGTCAGGGAATTGTTAAGAAAATGATGTACGAGACGACTTGAATTAAATCGTGACTTATAGAAACCTATTTACCCCCTCCTTAACTTTTACACTATAAAACACAAATGTAACTTATTATTTCAAAGTGACAGTGTTCAAGAGACTGTTAAAGGGGCGATTTAGTAATATAGACACTATTTCAAGAAGAATGATTAAAATATACGCAGCAGAAGCTGCGCTAACCCGACTTTTATTGTATGGTTTAAATTTAAAAAAAAATGAAAAAGTAAAACTGGACCCTACAATTCCCATAATGCATATTTTTGTCTTTGAAATGCCCACTTCTTTCAAACCGCACAACTCCAGTTTGCACAGCAGTCTTTTAAAAATGGTTTAAGTCTCAAGCCCAAGCCAGGACAACCCTGATGACATCATTATGACGTCAAAATAAGTAATTTTCACCATTACGCTCATACTTTTAATCCTCTTGTCTTATTAGCTCACAGCTATTGATGTGACTGTCTCTCCTCTCTCTTAGGAGATCTGTCAGGCTCCGTCCAGATAGTCAACGTGTCCTCTCAGACGTCCGGCCTGTATCGTTGCTCTGCCAATAA
Source organism: Anarrhichthys ocellatus (assembly GCF_004355925.1). NCBI lineage: Eukaryota > Metazoa > Chordata > Actinopteri > Perciformes > Anarhichadidae > Anarrhichthys > Anarrhichthys ocellatus. The sequence continues at coordinate 3,086,301 of NW_022280076.1, read as the reverse complement.
CCTCCTAGGAACAGAGAACTGCTACGTCAAGCTGTCCATTTACACAAGTGAGAGCCTCGTTGTTCACCCATAATCCTCTCCGCCTCTTTTTACTGCAGCCACCTCTACAGTTTCTTTTTACTTTGTCTTTATCTACAGCCCCAGATAGTTCCTCAGGCATACTGCAGGGCGTGCTGATCACCTTGTCCATGAGCTTGGTGTTGCTGACGCTGCTGGTGCTGGTGCTGTGGCTCCATCGCACGGGACAGGACGGGAGGTGGAGGGAGGGGAAAGAGGAGGAGGAGTGTTACAATGAGATACGATATACTCCGTCTCTGATGAAGCGTTCATTTGTTTGATTTGTCAAGACACACAGGAATTTGAAAAAAGAGAAAGAGATGCTTCAACCCGGGTTTCAAACAAAAGACTTTGAAAACGTTTTGTTTCATCGAGATAATTGGTTTTTTTACGGACTAGTTCTCCCTGCATATCACTGTACAACACCACACATTTTGAAATAAAGGCCCATGTTTCCAGTAGGTGTAGTATTTGATCTAACAAAGGATTGACAATTGAGCCACATACTATCAAGTGGTATGTCACAAAATATGCCATAAGAAATGTCATGCCATTAAAAAAATATATATAGTATACGATAAAAAATGACATGCTATACTATGACTATTTTCGACATGCTACAGTTTGACTTTTTTCCTGACATCTTTCATCATACTATACTATGACTAAAAAAAAATGTATAAACTATGCTATTACTTTTTTCATATTTTCTATATATACACACACATACACACATATACACACACACATACACATATATACACACACGTATACACACACGTGTACGTGTACACACACGTGTACGTGTGTACACACACACACACGTACACACTATATATATATATAGTGTAATATAAATACTATATATATACTGACTTTTTTGGAATGGCTATACAATGACATTTTTCAACCTGCTATATACTTTTTCGTGACTATTTTCGACATGCTATACTATGACTTTTTTCATATTTTTGAAAAAATGCCCTGAAAAATTGTCATAGTATATCAGCAACTGTGGCTAAGTGGAGAGCAGGGCCGTCCTTCAATCAGAAGATCGGCGGTTCGATCCCCGGCTCCTTTTAATAACGTTATCAAGCCCTAGTCAGTCGGTGGGTTAGACAGTGAGTAGGCTTGTCCTATCAGTGACGTCAAATCGAATAGGATTACATACATTTAACAGAATCTCACTATGCATAGTACCTCTTGACAAAGATACATATTGAAAATAAGCTACAGAGTTTATTACATTAAATTGATTTATAAACTTAATACTTGGTCCGGTGAAATGGCTACTCTGAGGACTAACATCATCCCACATGAATACAATTGGACTCAATGGATCCACAAGTCTCACTTTTGTAGACAAACCTAATTGATGGTGTTTAGGGACCCCAGTATGCAGAAATATTCAAATACTCTAGTTTTAGAATAGGCCAAAAAACATTCATACTGCATGCAAAGAACTGCAAAACTGTATGAGATTGTCGTAAAGTTGGCATGTCTGAAAAGGAGACTCGAGGATACCTACAGAACCCGTTTTAATTCACATATCTTGAGGTCAGAGGTCAAGGGACCCCTCCGGAAATCACCATGCTAGTTTTCCCTCACCAAAATGTTAAGTTCGGGACATTACACTGCCTCCTTCCCGACAAACTAGCACCAATGGATGTCTAGTTTCATATAACAGTGGCTTCACTATAGCTTCAAAACTTCAGGAAGCTACAACCTTCCAAAGACAGTTCAGCGATTCAGCAGATCTCAGCACTGTAGTACGAATGCAGGGTTAACATTCTAATTCAGGTTAAAGGCAAAGTCTCGTGATTACTGGTGTAAAAAGTTAAAATGAAAATTACTTACAGCAGTTGAATTGCAAACGATGACACAAAAACCTTTAATTTAAATAGGAGAAAAAAAAAAACGAAAAAAAAAATCACATAAAAAAAAA